>NC_045746.1:21728022-21728416 GCF_008692095.1 Etheostoma spectabile | reverse complement strand
CCGCGGCCGCCTTGCTCTCGTGAGATTTCCGTTGCCCACGTGTGCATGATGTCAGAGCAAGTCAGGATCAAGTCGGACACAAAGCTACCCACCATGCATCGGGCGCAGATCGCCGGTGATCGATTCTGCGCAGACCTGGCTCATCTCCAACAAGCCTAATCTGTTTCTCCCTGTGTTATTCAGCTGTCTGTGCAGAGTGCAACCCCCCACCTCCAGTCAGCTGACCGGAGCCTCCTTCAGTCTGGTTTTTGGGCTCCTTCGTCACCACCACTGGTGTCTAGATTCCATCGAGGGGTCTGATGGTTCTCTACCCCATATAGATATACAAAATATTTGTATAGTGATGGAATCTAATTGCCAAAAACTTTGTACATTTTATTGAGCTGTACAATAA
>NC_045746.1:21725510-21728012 GCF_008692095.1 Etheostoma spectabile | reverse complement strand
TTGCATATCTGCAAACATGTCTCTCCTGATTAAAATAGGGGTTGTTTGCACAACTCGCAGATTGAAATTTTGAGACAAGAAAGGAAAACACTTTTGATTGCCCCAGTGATGGTGAATGTAAACTCCTATGCAACAAACAGCTGCACCAAAACGTAGACCTATCAATGCACAACCCCAATCCCCAAGGTCTTACCGTCATGCAGTTAACAAGGTATGAAGGATCCTGTCTATTACGTCATCTGAATCCAAGTTCATTAGGACCTCTTCTCTGTCGCCATCAGCATTAGAGCCTCCAAATTATCCTGTAACAATCGGGTCCTTAGGCGATTCTTGATGAATTTCAGAGTGGAAAAACTGTTTGCATGCCACTTGAGTACATGACAGTGTCAGTAGGTAGGTATGTGTGTATAACCATGTATTGTTGTTGAACTGCCGGAGGAGGAAGCACACAGCTCTTGCAGGCAGAACATTTCTTGCTCACCAGGTTTATTTCTGTATCTTCCTCTTCCTCCTTCTCTGAGGCATCTTCAAGCTCTCACACCCTCACTGTGTACTAGGGACAACTTTTTCAAGCTGTCCCAGTGCATAGCGAGGCATATCAATTCCAACTGTAGATTTTTCACGGTAGCATCTTCATTAAACATAACCCTTGTTTTGTCTTCACTTTCGGGACCGTCTCGTATCCCTCGGGTCAAATTGAACCGTGACTTATTTGGAGTTTTAAAAAACAATTCTAAAATAAAATTTTACTTCATAATCTATTAACAAATATTGTCTTTATCTCAATTTCAAACAATTGAGATAACATATGTTTAGGGAATGCAATCAGTCTCTACTAGAACACAATTAAAAATGGAAGTGTGATCCATTTTTTTTGTAATAAGGTTATAATTACTGTCAAAAATTCACTATGCAAAAAAAGTGTCCTATCCAGAATAATTTTCTGAATTGAGTCAGGAATACATGTTTATTGATTTTCAGGTGAAAAAAAAAATGTAACTTGTACCATTTTTCTTCTTGTAAAAATTTGAAATGGGTCAGTGTGATCCGAATACCATACAAGGGTTAAACAAACATTCACTTATCTTTCAAAGTGCATTCAGGGGCCGTTCCTTATCTTTTACAAGGGGGAAATTCCGAGGATCAAGGCATTATAGATCAGCACAGAGCTCCCCGTGCTCAAGAACCGGCTATGCGTACAGGTGGTTGCCGTATCCAGAATTATGGTGTGTTCCTTTATTATATAGTCCAACAATTTGTCAGTAGTGGCCAGTGCTTTAGCAGACTCTCTCTGTATAGCCTTCTTTTTCTTTAGGTGTTTTTCCGGCAATGAATCCATTACGTCCACCTCAGGATCCTCACTTTCAAACTTTTGAGTTTACCCAGTTTACAAACTTATCTGCGGCCTCTTTCACGGTGTCAGTGTTGCTGCTGTGTTTCTCTCACCATTCGGTGGACACTCAATAGATCCATGTTACTAGTTTGTGACACTTTGACAAAGGAGCAGTCTGTGCCAAAATACGCAGGAACAACTGTGTGGTTAAAACAGTCTCATACTTGTCATACAAGTGAGTCCATGTAGGCACGCGCATTTGCTCAAGCTTTGGTTTTGAAGTGTGGGTTGTCGTGTCTGGGGAACAATGTGTTAACAAAGGCCACATACAAACCACTGTCTGGTTTGCCAAACGATCCAAATATCTGGGTTAGTGCAGCCTCCTTTGAAGACCAATGCATCTCACCAGTCAACAAAACACGTCTCTGCTTGGGGTCCTGGCTAACACCTTCCCAAGTGTTCATCAGCTGATAAGAGTCACAGAAAAAAAATCTGCAATGTAGACAGCCATGGAGTGTACCCAAGTGTACCCAAGCAGCTCTCGGAACCGCTCTATCCACCTTCTGCACAAAAATAACAAACCAAAACAAAAAGAGTCAATGGGGACAACGGGTGTCCCTCATTGGTAACAAAGATTCCAAATAACTTACCAGCCCTCAACCCTGCCTAGCAGTACAGGAAAATGTTAACAGGCCAAAGACTCCAAAAAACACCGACTGGAATATAGATAGTCCAGCAACAAAGTCAACCTGTTAACATCTACTTTACAGATACCAGACCAAGCAACTTAGTTTTACCAGATTACCCGTACTAACAATCCCGGACGAGCCCCCATTTGTTACCGCCTGGCTCAAGGCAGGCAACCAAAGGGAGGTCACACACAAACAGATTAACCAAAAAGTAGTTTAACTAAATAGACTAATAACACATCTTAACTCAACATAACTATAGCAGCGGGGTGTGTAAGTGTAGAAGACATCGGTTGTGTTTGCCATGTGTGGATGATTGAATTAATGGTGTGATGTGTGTTGTAAGGTGAAACCAACAAAATAAAGAACGAAATGGTGGATGGGTGCAGCAGGACCAGCTGAGAGAGAGTTAGACTCTGTAAGCCACGCCCAGTTGACCAGGTACAGACCTCCCTCCCAGCTCCACCTACCCGCCCACTC
>NC_045746.1:21723353-21725500 GCF_008692095.1 Etheostoma spectabile | reverse complement strand
TGAAAACAAAGGAGCAGAACATGACAGGCAGACCGATTGGGAGGGAGCTCAGTCCGTAGGGATTTGGGTTGGAAACCGGAGGGTTGTTGGTTCAAGTCCCTGCATGGACCAAAGTACGGCGTGTGGATTGGTGGCTGGAGAGATGCTACTTCACCTCCTGGACACTCCCAGGTGCTCTTGAGCAAGGCAGCACTGGCAGCCCACTCACTCCGACATCTCTCCATTTGTGCATGAATAGATCCTGAGCATGTATATGTGTATTTCAGGCCTGTGTGTAGTGATTACTAACATTGTAATTTCCCCACTGGGGCTCGATAAACAGTATCAATCATAACATTATTATTATTATTATATAAATTACTGTGTTCTAAAACTTGAGGCACTTGTAATCAGAGATCGTAGGTCTGTGTGATTATAAAATCAAATGCAGCTCAGCTAGCACAAGTGCTAATACTGCTAGCACGAATGTTCGCGTTAGCAGCACAGCTGAGCCAGCACACCAGGGAGAATGAGGAATATGAGGAAGGACAAAATGAGCAAGATGAGGATGAAGAGACAGACAACCTGGGTAATGTATTTATGGAAATAAACAACACAAATGGACGACCAGAACCAGAAGCAAAAGAGATGGAGACCAATGCGGCAGGAGGCGGGAGTGGAGCAGCAGGTCGCTACTTAAGAGCATCTGATCAACTCCACTACATTGTACTTGTTTTTCAAGTTTCATCCAAATCAGTTGGCTGATGATGCAAATATCATGAAGGCATTTAGTCGTAAAGAAGGATCAGAGCACAGATGGGTCAGCCAAAGTGTTGAGAAGCATTCTCTTTTTTTGTGTTGTCTGTCTATCCATCCATCCATCCCTCTTTGACCTCTTATCCGGTATCGGGTCGCGGGGGCAGCAGCTCCAGTAGCGGACCCCAAACTTCCCTTTCCCGAGCCACATCAACCAGCTCCGACTGGGGGATCCCGAGGTGTTCCCAGGCCAGGTTGGAGATATAATCTCTCCACCTAGTCCTGGGTCCTCCCCGAGGCATCCTCCCAGCTGGACGTGCCTGGAACACCTCCCTAGGCATCAGTGTGTGTGTGTTAATATGTGTTTTAACACACACACATTAACTCAAGAACAGAGGTCATATATTAATCTGAATGCATGCATTCCTGTAAACCTCATGAGGTTCTCAGGGTAATTCTTTTCATGGCTAGCTAGCTGCCCTATGGAACCAGATATCAAGAAATGCTAGGTCATACTAAGGTGGGTTTCTATATAAAACTAACTTCAAAACAGGTAACCTAACTTGATGTTTTATTAACTAGGGCTGTTTTACATGTTTATTTGATGCTACCAATGCAAAAATGTCCATTTAATTTAATGCAAACGTTGCTAATAACAGCAGCTAGCTACTACTGTCAGCTAGTACTGTAGCTAGCTTGCTAGCTAAGAAGCTATAGTGCAAACACGAGAAAATGGTGCATTTGTTGATCAGATGCAACTTAACTTAATGTTTTATTAATTAGGGCTGTCTTAAATGTTTATTGTGTGCTACTAATGCAAAAATGTCCATTTAATTTAATGCATACGTTGCTAATAACAGCAGCTAGCTACTACTGTCAACTACTACTGTAGCTAGCTTGCTAGCTAAAAAGCTAAAGTGTTGTCGAGCAGATACAAAAGCACATATTGATTATGTTCTGTACAAACAAACATAAAAATGTGAAACAAGTTGTTTACAAAAGAAGTACCCCTTGTTCAGAAATTAATAAAATGGTAGTTACCTTGCTGGGATGGTTGCTGGTATGGTTCGGTCCTTCTCAGGCACGAGATCTCACTTTAAAAATATCATCTTTAAAATAATGTAACACTCTAACATTTTCCCCACCATGCTATTTAGTAAGGCTGTTACATTTTCAGTAGGAGCCAAGGTTGTTCACCCAGGAGAGCGAGGTTCGTGTACCACGTGTGTCCTTAACCTTTTTTTTTTTTTTTCTCACTTCAAATTTTATTGAAGAATATGGACATACAGTAGAAAAGAACATCTTCTGTACATCTTAAAAGTCTATGTTCTAAAAGAGCCAGGCGTTTACTAAAGAAAAAGAAAAAAGAAAATAAGCAAAACACAAAGCTTACAGAGGTCATATGATCTAAC
>NC_045746.1:21723188-21723343 GCF_008692095.1 Etheostoma spectabile | reverse complement strand
TTTGTACAGGTAGAAATGGAAGCAATGTATTGTTAAATATTAGCAGCCAGCTCAAAAAAGCTTGGCTTCTTTTTCCAAAACTTTGATTTATGTAAATAAAATTGGGTTGAAATAATAATTAGATTCATCGTGTAATACTCAGAATAAAGCTTTCT
>NC_045746.1:21720471-21723178 GCF_008692095.1 Etheostoma spectabile | reverse complement strand
GTGAATCCAAACAATACATTTTCCCAATGTAATGTAAAATGAAGGTAAATATGAACAACAATAAAATGTGATAATCCGCTCCATAGTTTCTTGGAATATTGGCAGTACAAAATAAATGAGCCAGTGTTTCATTTAGTTCTCCACAAAAAGTACAGCTGACATTAATGTCTTTTTTCATTTTTTACAGATAATGGTTAGTTGGGTAGAATCTGTGGAGCATTTTAAAGGATATCTCCTTAACTTTGTTGGTTAAGAAAAACTTGTGCGGCAATAGCCCAACATTTTCCCAACAATCCATCTCTTTGACATCTGAAGACCAGTACGATGAAGCAGCAGGCGTACTCCTAACGTCGTGTAGAAAGAGTTGACCAGTTGCCTTATTCTTGCTTTTGGCATGTAGCGAAAAACAGATTTTTCCAACAAACGTTTCTTTCACATTTAACATTGTAGGGTGAACATCGACCCCATTAAAACCTTTAAAGAGTGCAATAACAGCTGAAGGTTTTGCATCAAAAACACTAGAGAAGCACGCGTGTCCTTAACCGACCTGTTATTGCCGCGTGTTATGACGTCAAAGCGTCAATAACAACGTATTTTACGAGATGGGAGTGAGAATGTGTTTCTGTGATTTCTGTTATCACTTCAATGTGATTAGACATAAACCAACCAAGGAGACAGGGTTGGGGTGAAAGTCCTGTGTTTGACCCATCCACCCCCCCGACCACCCTCCCTATACAGAATTTCCCCCTTACATACTACCATAGACCGTTAATATTAAGAAGAATTACAGAATGCAGCTTTAAGACACTTCCGCAGTTGCAGCACTTTGCCAAACCGGATGCTCTGTCCATCAATATATACACAATCTATGCATACTACTTGCTAAACCCCGTCCACATGCTGGTCTCCCTGGTGCGTTCTTCACATACGCCCAAGGGTGCCTTTTTCGTCACATCAGATGTGGACAGCCACTGTCCAAACATCTGTATTTCACGTGTTCGGAGTGAGAACGGGTTAAAGTCACAGCGTATAAGAAAATAATGAAGGCAAAGAATCCAACTTGCTGTGTGTCATGGCTTTCCCTCTGTCGAGCATATTCCCTGTGTAAAAATAAGACTATTGCCATTAATAAAGTCATTCTGGACACCCGCCTGCAAATACCAGCACTTCTGTCAGTTTCTGAACGCTTGTTAAGAATATTAAGTGTTTTTGTTTTCACGCATAAAATCTACATGAGACGTGCTTACACGTCAGCTTTACCTACAAGGATGAATTTCAAAAATAGATCTTCCTGTAATTTTCAGGTTCAAAGTGTCTCGCGGGTGTAAAAGTAAAAGAAAGAATTCCTGACTCCGCTCACTGACAGCGTGCTGTATTCAAACTCTGCCCTTAACCCCCCCATTGGAGCGTTCCCACTTTCAAAGATAATTATCATTCCTCAGAATCTCCACCTTTGTAGCTGCCACTCAGCGCTGCTCCCCGTGTAATAAGCTGCTCTCATCCCTGTGCTGGCGAGGATGTTTCCCAGTAGCAGCAGGCCGCTGCACAATCACACACTGGCTGTTGCCGCTGCTTGGGAGAGAGTCAGAGCCAATTACCCTCTTTTCCCCCCAGCACTTCCATTGTTTTTTTCCTCCTCTGTAGTTAACACGAGCTAATGGAGGTTTGCTGTGGCAGAGAGAGTAGAAACCTTTGTACTCTGTCCTCAACTGGATGGGGTAAATTGATTTCCTACATTTACAGAGTGTCACGCCAAGATAGAAAGCTCAGTCTGCAATCTATGCAAGTTATGTATTCTACTAATTGGTATTTTTGGAAAATGAGTTTCCCTTTAAAAATTGCACCCAGGGGTGACCTCTAGCTCACCCAGTAAGAGTCCCTTGCAGCGGCCAGGGTTTTGCTCGACTAGGACGGGGCCTGCGAGTCATCCCCCCCCCCCCAACCCCCATCTCTTTCCAACTTTTCCTGTTGATCCCCTGTCACTATCAAATAAAGGGAAAAGCCCCTAAAAATAATCTTGAAAAAACAACACAATTGCACCTCATTCCAGAAATTGAATGACTACGTGTCCTTCCTTTTTACTTCATGTACCAGCATCCTTACTGGAGGCAGGTTTTTCCAGATGAAAGCTCTTCCTTGCCATCTGTACTGTCATTCCCTCTGGACATGAAACGCATACATTCCTTGAGAAAATACATGGAACTATGAAAAAGAGACGCCCCCGCGCATTGTGGGATATTCCCTCAGAGGGCTTGGGGATTTTTCATTTTCAATACTTATTCCAGAAATTGTTTGCCTTTCTTTTCACACTGTTTATGACTGTAAAATTGTTTGATCTCATGCTCAGAACCCCCACCACCCCAACCCTAGCCCCTTGTGTTTGACATTTTAATTTCAGAGGCCAAATGGATGAAGAAAGACAAGCCTACATGCATACGAGTATTGGTTTCTAGATGTTACTGGGCTAAACTGTTCTATCAGATAAAGGCCTAAAATAGCTCAAAAATAATCTTAAAAAATGAATAAAAGAAAACTGCCTCTGTGGTAGTTCCCAGTGATTTCCCCTTGGCTATACAGCTGCCCATTGCACATACTATATATTTTTGCACATTCTGCACTCAATCCATTCAGCCTCAATTTCTTATGTTTAACAGCCATTGTGTACGTATTTGTAGAAATTACAAATAATTTTGTTTTGTGTATGTAT
>NC_045746.1:21720005-21720461 GCF_008692095.1 Etheostoma spectabile | reverse complement strand
TATGTATGTATGTATGTACAGTATGTATGTATGTATGGATGGATGGATGTATGTACAGTATGTATGTACAGTATGGATGTACTGTATGTATGTGCAGTATGTATGTATGTATGTATGCACTGTATGTATATAAGTATGTATGTATGTATATAAAGGTAACAGACCTGGAGTGTTGACATTGCTCAAAAAATGGCAATAACCCAAACGACATGTCAGATTAAAATGTGCATCTCAAGGAATGAAACCACAGTTTCCCTTTTCCAAACATTTTCCAATGACGGCTTCTCAGATTGTTCTGAGGTACAAACCATCTGGCGTGTCAGGTGAGCAAGAAGTTAGTCTATATCGGCATTGTCTCATTTAGCCAAATTTTTGGCCCAATGTCCGTTACCTTCCTCTTTCTTTGTGTTGGCGTTCTAAACTCTGGTGGATTTCTGAGGACTATGGTTAACTGCT
>NC_045746.1:21717433-21719995 GCF_008692095.1 Etheostoma spectabile | reverse complement strand
CTGCAGGGTAAATCCAGACAGCTAGCTAGACTATCTGTCCAATCTGAGTTTTCTCGCGCATGACTAAAACAATTTTGGAATGTACACTTTCCACAAAAACAAGTTCCTTCCCGAAGCGATTTTGCAGCAACACCATTCAATTCAATTCAATTTTATTTATAGTATCAGTTCATAACAAGAGTTGACCACCTCCGAATTTACAGGACCCAACATTTCTAGTAGTTTCCTCCAGAGCAAGCACAGTGCGACGGGGGCGAGGAAAACTTCCTTTTAGGCAGAAACCTCGTCAGACCCAGGGGTAGGCGGTGTCTGACGGGCCGGTTGGGGTTAGAATGAAGAGTGGAAATAACAAAATTAGAAAAAATATTAGTTTGTAGCAGTTCTTTGTAGTAGTTCATGGCATAGCAGGACGCTGTGCGGCATTACAAGAGCCACAGCAGGAACGTAGCGTAGCCAACAGGAAAGTAGCAGGACGTAGCGGTGTACGACAGGGCATCCGCGAGTAGGAGTGTAGCAGATGAACATGGCACCGCAGAACGTGTAGCGGGACCATGGTGACCGCTGCTACCATGATTTTGGAGCATCCCTGATCTGAGGGAACATGCTGGGGAAAAAAGAACATAAGGACTCCGGGGAATGACTCCCCAGAGCTAGGTTAGTAACACGCATTTCTGGGACATGGATGCACATAAATGAAGAGATGGAAAGATAGAGGAGAGAGGAGCTCAGTGTGTCACAGGAAGTCCCCAGCTGTCTAAAACTATTACAGCAGGACTAAGAGAGGGTAAAGAGAGGAGCCTGGTCGGGATAGAACTCTCCCCAACCGGATCGGGCTGTATGCCAAGTCTCCCTTTAGTTTTATTATATGCTTGATTATATGATAGATAAATCTGACAACTATGACGAGAAGCAGGTGGGCCGGGTTAGGCGGACGCTGCGACTCCTCACTCCCATGTCTCCGTGTGGCGCTTAGTGTGGCCCGAGACACTTGAGATTGGTTTAAAGAAATGCCAATAAACCACAGCCTGTTTTTCTCCCATCCTGGAATGCTGTGTGGACCCTCCTTCGCGGTGCTGTGGAAGAGGGTCAGACAATGTGAGACCAGCAACAAGTAGCTTGTAAAAAATAAAAACTTCTCTGATACTGCCAGTGGTTCAAAAGTAACCATAGACATTTCCTTAGGTTAACCGTCGCGCGTCTGGAGCTTAGCGCCACCCATGATTGGGATCGGTTTAAAGAAATGCAACAGAGGAATTTTTTTCTCCTATCCCAGAATGCATGTGTGACATAACCAGACCTTAGTTCACAGTGCTGTGGAGGTAGGTCTGGCAATGCGAGACTACCAACTGGGGCTGGGATATATATCAATATTAAATTGACATTGATATATAAGACTAGATATAATTTTACATTTTGGATGTGGTTATATTATGATATGACACAAGTGTTGTCTTTCCCTGGTTTTACAGGCTACATTAGAGTAAGTGATGTAATTCTATGAACTTACCAGGCTCACTAGCTTTATTGTTTGCCTTAACCCATCATGACATCAGTGTATATGGACAACCATATTTTGACATTTGATTTTTTTCTCCCCATATCACCCAGATCTACTACCGACCTACTTAACTCCATTTAGGAAAGGTGAAACCCAGTGGTACAAATAAATAAAAGCCAAACATGTAAACTGTGTATTTTTAGTGGACGCTCTGTAACTTGAGACACTTCAGCATATTAATTTCTCATACTCTAGTTCTGCTGAATGATAAATTATGGCTGATGATTGTCCTACCGCTGAAATAAATACATAGCATTACAACTAAAATGTTAACGTCTTTACCTTAACAGGACATTTCACAGTAACTGACTCTTTTTATCCAGACATGCTCACAGTGAGTGAAGAGCTTAGCTTTCGATGGGTATTGACCATAGACTGTTAATATCAATGGACGAAGCATCCGGTTTGGTGAAGTGCTGCAAATGTGGAAGAGCCTTAAACCTGCATTCTATCTGAATTCCAGCAGGGGACGACACGTGCAGTTGCAAAAGGAGGTTGGTTTCTGAAGAAGTATGTGAGAAAGTGACCCACTTCACACTTGATTTATTGCCTCAGTAAACATTTTCATAATGACTTCATGTTCTTAATCCCTAGTTTTAAGTCTTCTGCAACACAGAATGATGTTCCTGTTTTGAATTATGGTCTCTCTGTGATAAAGCAGGGGGTGTTTCAGGGCGTGGCTGTGATGTGATTGCCAGTGAAAGTGTGTAATCTAACGTGGGTCCTCCCTCACTCCTCCCTCTAGTCTAAAATCCTCACATCTGCAACCAGGATGGCTGCGCCCGGAATGGCAGACTCACCGACTTACAGTATAGCAGATCTCCACCAACCAATGGGTGACGTCCCACATGCTGTGTACACTTAATATTAGACAGTCTATATTGACATTCATGCGGATCCGTCCTGGGACCTTCCTATCACCTCTGCTTGTTACAGGATGAACTCTCGAAACCATGTGGCTGCCCTGCCACTTAATGAAACCTTGGTGGTGAACACTGCAATCC
>NC_045746.1:21698616-21717423 GCF_008692095.1 Etheostoma spectabile | reverse complement strand
CCCTAGTGACTTTTTTTTTTTTTTATTGCTTTTGCTATTTCCTTTTTCCATACAATGGATTCTTTTTCAATTACCTTTTCACAATTCAGGCTTTTCAGACTTGACTTGGCTTGGCAAAAATCTGTGTTGTTGGTACATCTAGCCCCCATTGTATGTCATTTTCTTGCTTTTGCCAAGGCTGGTGAGGCAGTGTGGGTCTGGTATGAAGAGAGATGGGAGGATTTTGGCTTACAGCCATCTTGATTCCCCCAAATGAGTTTTCTAGACTCTTGCTGCTTTTTGCACCATCTTTGATCTACCATCCCAGCGTCTAACTAGTCCAGCTTCCTATTTCCCATCTTCCTTTCCTTTTAAATTACTGTGTACATCACCTTCTCCCATAAAACACACAGAAATAAACCAGAAATCATACAATGTTGGTTCCATTCTGCAACAACAACTTTCACCCTTTGTTTCCCCCACGTTGACCCCTGCCAATGTATGACAACAAGCGTTGTTTGTTTTATTTCAAGCTGGAAATTTACAGCACATGACCGCTTCCTGCGTGACAGACAGGTGGTTTTTGAAGCCCGGTATCTAATTCAATTTCAATTCAATTTTATTTATAGTATCAATTCATAACAAGAGTTATCTCAAGACACTTTACAGATAGACCACACTCCAGAATTTACAAGGACCCAACAGTTCTAGTAGTTTCCTCCAGAGCAAGCAACAGTGCGACAGTGGCGAGGAAAAACTTCCTTTTAGGCAGAAACCTCGGTCAGACCCAGGCTCTTGGTAGGCGGTGTCTGACGGGCCGGTTGGGGTTAGAATGAAGAGTGGCAATAACAAAAATAGAAAAAATTTGTAGTTTGTAGCAGTCCTGTATCTGTAGTCTAATTACAACTGTCATGTTATTGATCAGTGATAAAGTAAATCAACATAACAGGATTTCCCTGCAGAGTTGATGGAGACCAAAACAGAGCTAAAACAGGAGTGAACTTTGGACTTCCATTCATCAGGTGTGCAGAAATAAAACTACACTATTGCTAATGTTGCCCCTGTCTACTGCATGTGTACACAACGTCTGTCTACTATTTTATACTAAATGGGACTTAAATGGATTATTTAAAAAAAATGAACGTCATGCTGTTTTAACCCTCGTGTTGTCTGCCTATCAAAATTAAAAATCAACATTTATATTGACGCTTTTTATCAATGTTTTTAAGTTTTTCTTACATGTTTGTCCTTTTTTTAATGTTTGTCACTTTTTTGGACATTTAACACTACCTAACCTAACTTTTACAGTTATTTTGTTTTTTATTATTGGAATTTATGGTCAATAAACCTCATTTATAAGAAATCATACCTAATGTTTGAGTTAGAAAAGCAGAAATTAGGAATTATTTAGACTACAATTAAAGGAATGGATGTTGATGGATAATTACAGACTGGAATATGTCAACTTTTTCTCAAAACTATTTCAAAACCACTTCAATTTGTTTTCCAAATGCTATAAAATTGAATAAGACACCCCAAAATGAATGAAAGTAGAGATTTGTACTTGCCAAAGAGCGTTGTGTAGAATCAATCATGTTATTTTGGGTAATTAAAAAGAACATTGATATAGGACAACGGGTCAATTTGACCTGAGGACAACATGAGGGTTAAAGAAGATTTAAAACTAGCGATTGAGTTCATAAACTTAGGACAATGTTTGGAGAAAATTACAAGTAGGATTCATCTATCTAATACAATGGAAAGCCTGTGTGTGTGTGTCTGTGTGTGTGTGTCTGTGTGTGTGTGTGTGTGTGTGTGGACTGTCTTTGAAATATATCATGAACCGCTCATCCAATATACTTCACACTTGGTTTCCTGTGTATCCAATGAAGA
This sequence comes from Etheostoma spectabile, assembly GCF_008692095.1. NCBI lineage: Eukaryota > Metazoa > Chordata > Actinopteri > Perciformes > Percidae > Etheostoma > Etheostoma spectabile. The sequence goes on along the minus strand of NC_045746.1, from coordinate 21,715,551 downwards.
TGGGGATTTTGAATTTGGAGCAGTTTAGACAGCGTTGGATATTAAACTGTGAATAAACCAAGAAGAACAAGGAGAATAAAAAGGTTGAGGAAAAAAAGCGCTGCCATAACGCTGCCTCTTCCGCTTTTACTCTTCACAATAAACGTCCACCTTTAAATTCACTCAGCATTGCGCTAAGAGGAAACCCAATAAAACGATTTCCACCCTTTACAATAAAAGCCCATCTTAAACTCACTCGGATCAATTTGCTGAGAGGAAACTCAATCAAGAGACACTATGTCGTATTAATGAGCTGTAAGCTCACTCAGACTCCCCCTCTACGCTCACCCTGGGTCGGGTTGTTCAAGTGTGCTTCTAACTTATAACACTAATAACACTACATATGGTCGGCTAAATACCTTTGCGAATCAAATCCATAAGTCAACGTTAACCGTCTGGCCACCAAGCCTGTTTGGAAATGAACACCTCTGCACCCCCATCAGTCCATGAGGCAAATATATGTGATTTCTCCACATTTTAAACGTGATATTTTGTAAATGAGTAGTAGGCTATACGGTGTGTTGGGGTCCTTCTGTAAGTTATTTTGGGGTCAATGGTTCTGGAGAAAGCTTCAAGCAGCAATACTGAAACAGGCCAAGCAATTGGCCCTTTCTAAACAGGCATATTCTGAACGGGCACTGCACTGGTTTTCTAGACTGGGTAAACCCATTTGATTTCGCCCTGCAGCTCAGGCTGGAAACGTGTACATTTTTTTATCCTGATTCTGTTACAAATCTGCGGGGACCAATCACAAACTGGCCTCTCCACCTGGCGTGCTATTGGCGTGTTGACACAATGACGATAGAGAAGCAACAGTGTCACTCCCCGATGTGAGTCGAGGGCAGATTTGAGTCGCGAATGCGTCACTTTGCAACAAGTAGCGTACAAGATGCTAACGAGAGACTTCTGAAATGTCAATTCAGTAAAAATGGACCTACTTAACCAAGTTGGTTCACTGCAGGCTACAAGTTAGCATCAAACACAACAAAGGCTGTCAGTTGAATGGTGTTTTGAGCTAACGTTAGCAATCAAACAATCATAGCTAGCTACAACGTTTTGGAAATCTTTCCCATCTTCTATTATTGTTTGTAATGGGAGGTTTATTATTTCATGAAGTTCACAAATGTCAGTATGACATGTTATGCTGTAAACTGTTTAAATCTGAGCATGCGCAACTCACATCTGCACTCGACCAGAGCCGGTCTGACTCGACTCTCATCGGGTATGACACTTTATGCCGTAAATCATTTTACATCTGAGCATGCGCGACTCAAATCAGCAGTGGACTCACATTGGGGAGTGACAGACAGCAAGCAGCTTTCATTCAACATGGCGGCCACCAAAGCGCTGCAACCCTTTGACGCCGCTGTCGCTGCTGTTTTTAAAGATTTCAAAGACAAGTTTTCTCTTAGAACAGAACAGAAGCTTACCCTTGAACAATTCCTACAAAAGAAGGATGTGTTTGCCTTACTACCAGCCAGCTCTTCAAAGTACATTGAGCGGATCGTTGGTCTGATTGGTTGAAGGACCATCCAATTGCGTACAGAGTCATTTGAACGATGCCTGTTGATCACGCCTCTCGTGCTGACAAAATACAGAGCAGACTCCCCAGACCAAGATCCATCTTAAAAGATGGACCTTGGTCTGGTGACAGCCAGACTACTTTTCTCCATCAGTCTTCTTTTGTTTTGGGTATTTTTTATTTTTTATATTAAAACAGTTGAACAAAACATTGATCTAGATAACAACATACATAGACGTACTGTACACTACACGCGCTGAAGGCGTGTCTCCTTCTGATTCATACAAATTGGAATAAAATGTCTGAAAGGATTTATTTAATTCAGGGTCAGTTCTAATATTACCATCTGAAGACTTAGTAGCGGGAATATCTGTAATCCGTAATCTCAAAGCGAGACAGTGACTAGGTCTAGCACCCTGAGAGTAATATCGCTGTCTCGTTCTATGAATAAGAAATTTAGATTTTATTTTTCCAGAATATTGTTTATTTCTTTCTTCACTAATGATTGTTCTAAAGGTTTTTGGTCAGTAAAATTAGTTTATAACAATGAGTCTAACCTCTAAAAAAAACCTTTTATCACGTCCCACAATATCCTGGGGTCTTCTACAGAGCCAACATTAATGTCTGAAAATATCTGGAATTCTGCTACAAAGTGAGTGATGTTGTCATGAACACACTTCCTTAAGCTTGTTTTCCTGTCTGACTTTCCTGAACGCACCCAGTTCCTGTTGCCGGGCAACGAGGGCAAGGCGGGGATACCCAGGATGATCTGGAACTGCACTCTCATGTGGCTCATCAGCAACTGCACACCTGGTCCTGATCATCATCTCTACACCATATAAGCTGTGACCTGACATCCGATCCCTGCGGGGTCGTTAGCCTAGTGTGTTGGGCCTGCTTTAATTGTTTGATAGTTAGCGTTCGCTGCGTTGTTGCTGAACTGATTCCTGTTCCTTTGTCTGCATTATCACCCTTTGCCTGGCCACATGTACCTTCTACCACATCGAACCACCAAGACCGCTGTTCACCAGCACTCATCTTTCCACACACTCGTCTCCACCTTCCCATCACTCAGACTCACTTGTCTCCACATTTGGCATTGCCTTGTTTTCTACCACCACCCACCTTGTCCTGGTCTTGCACTGGGTTCAGTATCTGAAAAACTGTGATAGATGTAGGATTCATTTTTTAGTAAAGAAGTATTAAAACGCCATCTAGCAGCACAATGAGACAGACGATCTAAGGGGGTGACGCAGAGGACCCCTTTATGGTCAGACGATGCCATTGGAAGTAACACCGCTTGGATCAATTGAATTAAATAATTGAGGGGATGCAAAAAGAAATTCTATTCTGGAAAAAGGTTGACCTGAGGAAAAAGAATAATCCTTACAGGTGGGATTAACTGCACATAAACAATATCTATAAGCCCCAAGCTTTTGGCCCATGACTGAAGAGCAGTTGTAGATTGAGCCTGAACCCCAGTGACCTTTGCGTTCCACTGATCAATATTTGGGTCCCACACAGCACTTAGTCTGCACCAACCACAAAAGAACAGTCCGCTCACTCCAGCATTTGATTGGTGAACGTACCAAAGAAAATGCCATCAGAAACATTAGGCGCATAAGCTGACACAAGTGCAATTTTCCTAAAACTATGCTCTATTGTAGAAATCACAATTCTGCCTGTATTGTCTGACCAAGAGGACAAAAGATTCCGTTTGACAACAGTGGCCACTCCTTTTGTTTTTGAGCTTGTTGAGGAGGATGTAATTGTATTATGGATCTGTTGGCCAAGAAGCCGGTATCAGTCTGTAGAAAATATGTCTCCTGGAATAGTGCAATGTCAATATTTCTCTTTTTAAGTAAGGCTAGGGTGCTGGCTCGTTTGTGAGGTGCATTCAGATCACCACAGCTCCAAACTAAATAATTTGAGATCACCAATTATCAAAATAGCTGCATTCTAAATGAAATTAGATGTGGAAAAGAGTTTTTCCTCGCCACTGTCGCACTGTTGCTTGCTCTGGAGGAAACTACTAGAACTGTTGGGTCCTTGTAAATTCTGGAGTGTGGTCTAGACCTACTCTATCTGTCTTGAGATAACTCTTGTTATGAATTGATACTATAAACACAATTGAAATTGAAAAGCAACATGCTACTGCCTTTCACTTGGTTACATCCGAACAATAGTGCATAAAATAAGGACTCTGTAATGTATAGTTAGAACATAAATAAATTATTTAATTAAGGAAATGATGGAATAGTCACTTGATCCATTGATTGGACGGAAACTGTTTTGAGATTTTGACGTTTTCTGTTATAGGGTTGTGGTCATATTGGTCAACAGATTGAAAACACTGGGTTATTTTTGTAATTAAAGATGTAAAGGTATGAATATTTTAAAAAGGGTAGGACCTGAATGCAGTTTGGCTCCTCCTACTGCCTTTCCAACAAGATCATTAATAAGAATATTTATTTGGCTTATTCTTGCTTTTTCTTTCTTCATAGTGAACTACTTTTGTGTCTTGTATTTGTTGATTTTTTTGTTGATTTTTTTGTGTGCGTTGTTCGAAATAAACTTCATTAAAACAAAGAGAAATAAACAGAGTGCTGTAACTCGTTTCCATAGTAATACTTTCATGGCATTAATCTGTTCCCCAGTCTCCCGACAGAGGAACTACTATCTGGTCTGCTCCCATCTGCTCCCTGGTGGTTGTGGGTGCTCACCGCATCTACTGCAACTGCTACTGGGAAAATTATTTTACCCCCATTAACTGCCGCCACATCACTATTGTGGTAATCAAGTGAAATGAAACTAGTAACGTGTAAATAGGTAACCTTTTAACAGGTTAACCAAGTTAATGTTGTTTACAGCCTGTTGTGCTGCCGCCCTTCCAAGTGGTCAAAATATTGATGGGGGTGGATTGAGCACATGACGATATTAACTCTATATCTAATTATAATCATCATTTGCTAATTAAGGTTCGCAGGTAAAGGCTTTAAAGATCCAGGTTACACAACAAGAGGGTTGACCCATGCAAAGCGGCATTGAGAGAATATTGTGGAATATAGAGAAGAGCCCGGGGCTGTGTTGTGGCTGCTGATGCTATCATGGTATCATTGTTCTTGTGTTTAATCGCTGTGGCTAATGACAGGAAATGAAATTACCCACTGAAGACCAACACGCTTCCCACAGAATAATTACTGCTGTTGACCTTGCGCCTCTCTCTGGTATGTAAGGGCAATGTGATAACTCTCAGCGCACACTTAGTCACCACACATCACGGGCTACTTCAGGATGCTCTATTAAGCTCGTACACATTAGAGACAAACACAAACATGCACTCTGAATCACTGTGTAGACACTGTTAGAGATGAGAGGATCTGTCTGTTTAAACCCCAGTTTATTACACCGACTATCATTATCTGTCCTGTCCTGGCTATAGTTTAGAAGAGTAAAAACCCAACGTTTGTACAAGCAGTGTGATAATCTGCCACAACATAAAGCCTAATGGAACATGTCAGTGTATCATTTCTGAATTCACTAGCAGTTATAGATTGTGCTTTTTTGTATTACTTGTCATCGTTTTTTATTGTTCTGGTGCAGTCTAGTTTTCTTTGCAATAATTTTTGGGGTATTTTCTCTATAGGCTAACTGAGAACACTTTCCATCTTGACACATGTTCACATCAAAGTACACTCATATACCCTCAGGCTGTTCTCATGAATTATTTGTACATATCACTATGAAAAGTAATGCACTGGAATTCATATGTATTCCATGTATTTTTTGCAGTACGCCACATTGACTGCAGTATAAGAGGTTGTTGTGGGAGGATGGCCGGGTCATAACAAAATCGGGGCAACGGAGTTGGTTTCCCTTTGGAAACACAAGACTTTCACCCAGGAAAGGTGTGTTTGTGTCCCGGGAAAAAAACTAACCAGGATCTGTTTTTTTTTATATTAACTAGTGGTTTTGGTTCCTAAACTCAACTGCAACTGCCCTTTAAAGGGCCGTTGCCTCTCGTGCCTAACTGTGTAAAGACCAATAAATGTAACTGTCATGTGGCCGGGCACCATGTGACCATCCGGCGTTGCCTATTCAGGGCGATATACTAATTGTTGTGCATTTCAATCAGGAGACCCATGTTTGCAGATAGGCAAAAAAGTTTATTGTAATGCTCAACAAAATGTACAAAGTCTTTGGAGATAAGACTCCATTGTTCTACTAACAGTTTGTAAATAGAGGTAGAGAACCATCATAACCTCCCGATGGAATCTAGACACCGGTGATGACAACGAAGGAGCCCGAAGACCAGACCAAAGGAGGGTCGGCTGGAGTAGATGACTGGAGGTGGAGGGGGGGGGGTTGCACTCTTTGCCTGAAATGGCAGCTGATAGCAAAGGGAGAAACTGATTTTCAAGCAGGGTTGTGACTCTGTAATTCGCCCTTTAAATTCTTGTATGATGCTGATTGGTTTAGCTGGAAGGTGATTCCTCCAACAGCTGATTTGATTTAGGAAGAGAGCATTCATTTAGAGTCGGGTCTTCCTGAAAGAATTTACGCTGAGCTACATAAGTTTTCGAACGATATTGTTAAGAAGCCTTTTGTAAGAATGTGTTGATAGGCTACATTCAAACACCAATGACTGTATGAACTTGAATGTGAAAGTAGCAAAACAAATAGAAGATGAATAAAATTTGTCTCAATGTACACTTACTAGCCTTTCTGGAGCTTTCAACCTATCAACAAATACAAACAAAGCCCATACAGACAGCTGATTGTCCTGCGGGATGTTGACTACAGAATATTTGGGTTCTGTGAACATTTACATGTAATGCATGGTTATACACATCCTAGTCTCTAACCTTCACGTTCCACTTTCGGTATTGCCAGATGCAGATGCAGATGGAATTTTAAATTTGCACGGTAAACTGAATGGTAAATGGACACAGCTAGCTAGACTATCTGTCCAGTCTGAGTTTTCTATCGCACGACTATTTTGCAGCAGCTCTGTGCGGAGTTTAGAACTGCCCATGACGATTGTGATTGATGTAAAGAAAAGCCAACCAGAGCACGTTTTCCTCCTATCCCCCATTGCTACATGGAGTAGCCGGACCCTCCTTAAGCGTGCTTTGGAGGAGGGTAAAGCAAAACTATGTACACAAAGACATGAGTCATGTTAAGGGGCCGTTTGACAATTTTGGAAATATGTTTACTAGCTCTCTTGCGGAAAGTTAGATGAGATTGATACTGCGCATCGGAGTGTGAACGTGTGTGAGTGTTTATCTGATGAGCAGGTGGCACCTTGTACGGCAGCCTCGGCCACAGTGTATGAATGTGTGTGAATGGTGAATGGTTCCTGTATGATGTAAAAGCGCTTTGAGTAGTAGTTAAGACTAGAAAGCGCTATATAAATACAGCACATTTACATTTACATTTATTCTTGGGTCTGTGTGCTGAACATTAAGCGATAACGCCAACAGACGGTTAGCTTGGCACAAAAACTAAAAATGGGGGAGAAACGGCTTACCTGAAGGTAACAAAATCCGCCTACCAGCTCCTCTAAAGCTCTTTAATGAACACATGATCTTGTTTTGAGAGTGGTCTCAATCTTTACATCTAACTCCTGACAAGAAAGCAAATAAGCATATTTTCCAAAATGTCAAAACTGCTGCTTTAAAAGGTAAAGCAATGATCCAGCCAGTGGAAAGTAATCCCATTTGACCCTGTTTATCTGTGAAAAGTCAAATCTTGACAGCACCCTTTACACCGTTGATGCATTGGCCTCCAGCCTCAGATTTGTTAGAGGAGAGGGTTGATGTTGTGTGTGTGCTTGTGTGTGTGTGTGTGTGTGTGCATGGCTCGACCTTGGGAGCACTGCTGGGTGCCATTGATTTGTTTACCTGTGCGCTGCTGACAGTTTCTCATTAGGTTTCTTTTGCACAACACTTCCAGGAGAGAAGACCAGAGTCTGCACTTCACCGCCGACGATGCGTGATCAATGTACCTGATAGATTGGCCCTGGCAATATAATTCTGTTGAATGGCTGTTTAATGGATGTGAGCGCTCCATTTAGTAGCCACAATAAGGTGCCTTTTGTGATTGAAGGAGCATTGTGAGGCCTGCATGAGAAGGAATAACAATATCTTGAAAGAAGAACTTCACTTTGGAGTACAAGAGACACTGTGGGATAGAGCTGCACATTTAATCAAATTTTAATCACGATCACGATTTTGGCTCCCCACGATCACATTTTCGTAATCAAGCGACATTTTAAATGCGTCATTCCGTTCATAGAACGCAGAGGACAGAGTAACGTGAGGAAAACTACACAACAGATACAGATAGATGGTGACCGACAGTCGGTCACAAGGTTTACCAGTTTACCAGTAAACGCAACATTTTGTACCGCCTGTGTTGTTTTTCCAGACAACAGCAGTGACCAATGGTAGTTAGAGTCTGTTAGCTTACAGGGCTCTAGGGTGCTAAGTTTGCGTCTGTTAGCTCACAGGGCTCTAGGGTGCTAGTTAGCGTCTGTTAGCTCACAGGGCTCTAGGGTGCTAGTTAGCGTCTGTTAGCTCACAGGGCTCTAGGGTGCTAGTTAGCATCTGTTGGCTCACAGGGCATTAGGGTGCTAGTTAGTGTCTGTTAGCTCACAAGGCTTTAGGGTGCCACACTTTTATTGTTATTAACACAGCTGTATATTGTTAAGCACAAGAGATAAACCTGTATTTGTACCAGTGTTTCTGCTGGCAACGCTGGTTATTGAATGAAACTAACTTCAGTTGGTAGAGTAATGGTGTGAGACGGAGCCTGCTGGACCCATTCATAATGAGTCAGCCGTCCCTCTGTGAGTACGTCCATTGCACGCCTTCTCTTGTTGAAAACAAGTGAAGGACCTTTCACAGTGATACATTTTTTTTTAGCTATATTCTGGGCTATTTATTTCAGATAATTTTCATTTATTATGTGTTGATGGTCTATATATGTAGCCTACAATATACAGCTTTAACATAAGGAAGCAGTTAGGAATACAATATGTGACTGTAAAATTTGTTTTGGTCAAAATCAACAAATTGTGATAATCGTAATCTCAACATTTATCAAAATAATCGTGATTATCATTTTGGTTGATCATGCAGCCCTACTGTGGGAGAAATTATGTTGCACTCCACTGTTATTGGAGAGATTTTTAAGCATTTGCAAAGCATAAGAGAAAATGTAATTTAGCATCATTACAGCTCTTTGGCGTTAATTCCTTTTGACAGCGTGCATGTTGTTTGTAGAAGCTTTTATACATGGGTAAACGGAGGGTAACTGAAGAAAAAAAGGGCAAAACAATGCCATGTAAACAATTTCCTCTGTATTTGTGGAGCTCTTATGTTTATGTTCTCATTTCGTTGTGACCCATTAAAACTATTTTCTCCAATTAAGTCTGCTTTTGGTGGAGGTTTGGATCTCTGTAAGGTTGCTTTTACCAACAGGAATGCACACAACCTGCAACATTTGACCACGATGACCTGAGATCCATCACAGCTGTCTCCACATTCAGAAGTAAAGTATTTGTAGTGGGAGATGGGTCAATCCTAAACGGGAGGGATGAGCAAATAAGAAGCTGGGTCCATACTAGACCAGAGAACCAGACAGGGACGGAAGAACAAAGGGGGGCGTCAGTCTAGGAGTGGGCTTGTGAGATGGCTAGCGTGGCAACATTTAAAAAAAAAGTCCTATAAATGGTTTGCCAGATTGGATGTCTATTCTAGAAAAAAGGGAAAAGGGAAAGAACCTGGAGTCGTATTTATAAAACTGTACATAGGATCCTTACTAAAAGTGTATGTACATCCAAAAGCCAAAAATGACTTACGCCGAAATCAGATTTATAAAACCTTGTGTACGCACATCTGTAAGCATTGTTCCTTTTTATAAATCGCAGAATACCCACAGGTGTGTGTACGTGAATCAGCCTCTTAGCTCGCCGTGTAGAAGGCCATTTTTAACCATAAATTGTCAATGCAGAGCACCTCTTGAATGCTGAGCAGTACGTTAATGACCCTGGCAGTTCTTTAGTTACGCTGAATCATGACAACTGGTGGAGAAAAAGCCAAAAAAACTTCTCAGATGCTCTGGAATTGCTGCAAATTGAATAATTTCGGTACATACCAGACATATAAGATTTAACACAACTTTATATTAAATCCAAACAAGCCTTAGTGATAAAGTTGAAGATTATGTATAATAATATTTACATAAAACACTTAGCTGTCTGCCATTTCCCTCAGGAAACAGCCAGTTGCCCCGAGAGTGGCGAGGCCCTGTATTTGGACCGGGACGGCACGGTTCCGGCGTGTTACCCTCTCTACCGGACCCACTCCAGTCCATTGATCCAAGAGTACATCTTTGAGGAATTTAAATCAGCATATTAGCCGGTCATGGTCATGGTTCCTAAAGTCTCCTTCTCTCCTGATTCTTCCATTTGGGGTTAGTCCTCCTGCAGGGCCAGAAGTACCATCATGCAGCATTTAATTTAATTTAATTAAACCTTTATTTATCCTGGTGAACTGTTTGAGAACCAATTCTCATTTACAAACATGACCTGGCCAAGAGGCTACAGAAATAAATAGGAACATACTGTACAACTTTACATAGTTAAACACATGACACATAGAACAAGCAACTGAATTAAAAAAGACAGTCAACGAAAAAAGATAAAGAATAAAAGCTTAAATATGTGTGTATAAATATGATTCATGATTGTCAGCAGGAACAAGAGTCAGCAATGTAATTTTGGAGGTTTTGCTTAAAGGTGGAGATTGGGATCAGAGATGTAAGTTTCAGGGTATTCTGTAGTGTATTCCAGTCATGTACTGCTGCAAAGCGGAAGGCATTACGTCCAAAGGTAGTAGAAGTGCATTAAGCACGGGGGGGGTCACCGCAGTACTTTTGATTAACAACAATTTGTAATTGTTATGTAACTATATCCCCCACCCCGAGATACAATTTGAAGACAAAAGTCCAATAGGCAAACAAGACTTTGCGTGGCGGACGGCACGTTTTCCTGTCATGTACGTTTTTTAGAAATCACAATCTTTGCGTGGGCAGCGGCGTACGCACATTTTTAGCCCCGTTTTGTGCATACGCCACGTTTATAAAAGAGACCCCTGAGCTTTCTGGAGGGCTCCTAAGAGGCGCTGTGCTGGGAGAGACAAGTATGATGGGCTTATGATGTTGTCATTTATGTTCATTTGGTTCGTAGTTTATTGTGAAATATTGTAGTTACTGTGTTATCTATACTGGATTATTGTCTGGGTGGGTGGTGATGACAGGGTTTGTGGGGGGGGGGGGGGGGGGGGGGGGGGGGTATTTGCTCATGTTGCTAGTTGTATGTTTTGTATTTTGTTTAAAATAGTTCATCACAATAGCAAACACTCAAAAGAGATTTTCTCTCAGACATTTAATAAATTACAGTGTGTGGGTGTGTGTGTGTGTAGGGGGAGACTTGTATTTTGTTTGATTTTATGAATTGTCTTATTAATTGTGTTGATGCTGTATTCTCATTTCTGCTCATGCTTTGTTCTAATCTTCATGCTGATTGTAATGTAAAGCACTCTGGGGTTTCTGTGTACTGAAAGGTGCTATATAAGGTGCTATATAAATAAAGAAAGGCTGTTGCCATTTACAAGAAATAATTCATGCTAATCATCCTCTAACTTTCAAGTTCCATCATTCATGAAAAGGCTCCAAAACAAACAAAGTAAAAGCCTGGTTATCTCTTTTGAACTCCTTCTGTCTTCTCAAATCATTCGTCATGGTCACAAGGAGGCAGTGTTGCCACTCTCCCAGCGATCCTTCTGCCACCACCCAAACGTGCTGAGGGAAGGAATCCACTCATTTCTTCTTCTTCTTGTGATTAACGTTTTCTCATTTTTAACATTTTATTTCTTCTTCTGAACGACATACAAAACAACCAATTTGCATAATATAATCACACCACTACTACAACCACACCACCACCTTCGTCATCTCCCACCCAGACAAAAAATCCAGAAAAGATGACACAGTAACTACAGTATTCAAGACCATTCAACAAAATATCAACAAAATAAACCAAATACAAATATGTAAAAAAGACATCATCATACACATCTCTCCCCAGCACAAAGCCTCCTAGGAGCCCTCCAGAAAGCTCAGGTCCTTTCCCCATTTTGTAGTATGGACATCCCATATGAAAAACCACTTACGTGGCTTTTTTTTATGAGTCCACTTATTTAACATGTATTAAATGCTCCTGTTTTGCCGCTGTAACCCTGTCCATTTAGCAGTGCCAAAAGTGCTTTGTCACCCTAGAACCCCAGTTCTTCTTCTCTCGGTGACACCCGAGTGACACAGCACTTGTGGACACACCGAGGTATAATTACTCCTGGGGCGACAAGAACCCCATGACATCCTCTCGCTGAAACAGGATGTTATGAAGATTGAAAGCTGATGTGAAGTGTTTCCATCATCCATGAAATCTATTAGGCTTTGCATCAAGCAGTGGGGAATGTAACTAATTACATTTACTCAAGTGCTGTACTTAAGTACAAATGTTGACGTGCTTGTACTTTACTCAAGTCTTTTCTTTTCATGTCACTTTCTACTTCTACTCCGCTACATTTCAAAGAGAAAAATTGTAGCTTTAGTTGCCAGGTACTTTACAAATTAAGATGTTTGCGCACAAAACACTTGTAGTTTTCTCATAAATTAAACCAGCCAACAACATATCAACAAGTCCTACAAGTCCAGCTGACATGATTAGACCGTTAACCACACGACTGTTTGGATCATTTCCAGTTTCTAAATTGGGAAGATTTTTCTGCATTTTAATACTTTAAGCACATTTTCTGATGACACTCATCTATACTTTTCACTTAACATTTTCAATGCAGGTTCACTTGTGTGTACCACAGTGTGGTATTAGTACTTTTACTTAAGTAAATGATCTGAATACATCTTCCACGCCTGGCATCAAGTCCCCGGGAAGAAGCCCGCAGTGCTGGTTAGATCTTTGTTATTAAGACAGGGAGAAACATTGAATGCAGAAGTGTGCAGACATAATAGTAAAGGTGGTACGTACGGTATATGTCACCCCGGGGCGCTGCACAAGCTGTGTGGTCGTCAACATCATGTTTAGTGGGCTGGGACAGGCTGAGGGGCAAGGAAGGGGGCAGCCGTTCTCTAATGATCAAAATAACACTTTGTCAATGTAATAGCCCGCTGTTCCTCATTCTTTTACACCCACCCGGCAGGACATTTCTCACAGCCCTGTGATGCTGCCCTCGTGGCTGCCTGTGACTCATAGAAGAACAATTTGCCCCATGAAGCATGGCTATTTTCATTGCAATTGATGCATTGTAATCACTTAGCAAATTCCCTTTTACAAACACACGTCTTGAGGAAGACGTATAGGCCTGCAACTTTCATTCCAACATCAATGACAATGTGAGGCTGTTGTTCATGGAGACGGGGCGCAACAGATGGCAAGCATATCTATAAATAAGTCGCTCTCCTTAATAGGAGATTAGTGCATTTGAGCCGGTTTTTAATGGTCTCTGGGAGAGATTAAAAAATAAGCTGATTCATAATGCGTTTCTCGTTGCGGTGAATCACTCACAAACAAGGGGTCTGGAACATGCTTAAGACATGAAGATATATGAATAAATATGTCTTCTCTGCATGGGCTGCAATGTCTGCAATCTCACAATATTACCAGGTGCATCACTTATTATGAATCAAATATTAATGAAAACATTTCATAGCTTTACAAATAACATGCTTTCTCCATTCCGCATCATTGATGCCTGCAGCCCTTATTCCAGAGCACATATCAAGCCAGAAAAGAAGAGAAAAAACACCCCAAAGTTCATGGAGGATATATAGCATTGATAAATATACATAAAGCCATTTTGGTTTTAGCCTCCAGGTCACATTTTCTCCAAGTTCTTCAAATAGAATGGCAGAAGAGAGAAATCTCAATTATATAACCAGTGCTGATCTGCCTGCAGATAGCCGCCCACCTGAGGCTACCTCAGCATCCTCCACAAATATTGACAGAATTCTTATTCTTTATCCACATTTTCTAAATGATATGAAGCTTGTATACAAATGCTGTTTTTTTCTGGCTGTTAAACACATATCCTTACAAAGTCACTTTTGCGTTCATTGTGAGTTTCCAGGCTCATGATGTCTGATAAAGTGGATTTGTGGCTGTATCTTTCGATATCTGCTGTCTGGATTAACTCGATAGCTGTCTTTTAATGACAATGCAGTGTCACTGTCTGTTGTCTCTTCCAAAACCGGTTGGCTCGGCTTTTTCTAGCGGCTGTGCTTTGGAAACAACAGCGTTCTTATTTAATGAATTCATAAACACGCCCGGGAGAAGCGCATGCTTGACCTGTAGAAAGGTGGATGGATTTCCCTGAGAACTATTGACAGGTTGTCCTAAAGCAACCTGAGGAGTCACACATGCAGTCCTAATCAATTGCTTAAATGAGTGAAGAGGCAATTATGTCGCCTCCTGAGATGTTCCAGTGACTGTAGGCTACCGACTGATAGGAAATACCACGGGAAGTGTACCTTTATTTACATGATTTTAAAATAAATGTATTTACATGCATCTGTATAGACAGTTTGGGGCCAACAGAGCCATAGGGGCCTAAAAAGCCCCAGGTTTACTGTGTATCAGTTGCCTTTTGTTGGCAATTTGAATCACAAATCGGTTTAGGAATCTGCATTACTAATGTAGAATATTAAATAGACACTGCATTAGTGCATAATACGTTTTTCCCTCTGTCAAAAATGTAGCTCTACTTACTTATTTGTTTCGTTTTTAATTGTGCTCGCATGCTGCATATGTAATTATGTTTCACCAGTATGCCAGTATTGAATGAGTGCTGTTGGTTTCTGGGTCTTTGTGTAAAATTACATGATGTCGATTTTTTTTTCATATACCACATGCGCTGTAATTGTTCCGTGTGTGGATAATGACAATGGTGAAATTCTGCAAATATGTTCAAGCTTTTTGTCCAAAGCAAATTGTCTTGTCTTATTGTCTGAAGACATGGAGCTGAGATGAGCTGCTGCATCTGTGCATTATTAACATGACATCCAGGCAAACGGGCTTTGTTAGTTTTAAATGGGGGCTTCTCTCAGAAACAGGCACTTTGCCCGAGCTCAGTGTTTCTGAATTGCCGCCCTTGTTCAGGGTAACTTTATGACAATGTTATGCTAATGACGGGCCTCAGTACCGCGGCCAGCTCCGTCGTGTTGCTCCGCCCCCTTCCACCGGCTGCACGTCGCACTCGGCGACCAATAGATGCCGCTTCCTCATTTCAGCACTGGATACAACCGAGGGAGCTTCAAAGAGACCGAACTGTCCACCCGGAGAGGAGAGGCAACCTCACACCAGCGGCTGTGATGCGTAGCGGGGCTCTGCTGGCTGAACAACACATCGATGGGATAAAACCTCCCGGTCACATTTAACCGCGTATTGTGTGTATGTGTGTGGGTGTGTGTTTGTGTGTGTGTGTGAGCCGCGAGGACTGAAGAAATGCTCTTGTAGCGCGAGCGCGAATGACACTATCGCCCGCGAGTTTGCTTCACAGAAATATTCGGCGGTGCCCTAACTTGGAGCCGTTCGGACGTTAAGCAGTTTTGTTGGTTTGTTTTTGTATTTAAAATTACATTCGAGTCGTTTACTTGGAGCCCCAAAAGCCCAGGACGAGATGGAGAGCGAAAAGTACTTGCCGGAGCTTATGGCAGAGAAGGACACGCTGGACCCGTCTTTTCAGCACTCCTTGCGGCTACTGGATCAAGGTAGGCTAAATGTCCGTGGCAAAACACTGAAGTAAACACTTTGGCCGTGGGAAAACAGTTCCGCGTCTATTTCACACTGTTCAGGTTTAACGCTTGGTGTTGGGCTGCAGGCTACATGACTCCACCAGCAACACCGCCTACTTCAAGTTATAAATACGAGGTTTGTGGGTCTACTTACAATGTCCTATTTGGTCACGCTAAAATAGCGAGGTCCGTGTTAGCATGCCAGCCTCCCGTTCTGCGGTGCGCAGATCAGCACAACGGGGCAGCTTTGACTGAAGACGGCACCTGCTTCATTGCTCAGCCCAGAGGTTAACAAACTTTTCATTTCAATTGGAGTTTGGGACATGAGACCGATATATGAAGACATTCTTACCCCTGGCACCTCAAAATAAGGATTTCGCTGCAAGTTTTCATCGGGCACAAAGCTGGGAAAATGTAAGTGATAGCAAAGTCAATATTTGTAGGCCTACAGGGATTAAGTTCACTTATTTTAGATGGCATGACATCAAATTATAGCCCACAGTTTCTAAAGGTACGGAAGTAGAGCTGGGCAATCTGGGGAAAAAAAACAATCAAACGTCACGATGTTTTTGACCAAACACATCAATGTCGATATTGTGGCAATATGGGTTGACTACATTGGTGCTTTCACATAATATTTACACAATGAGAGTTTTGATACATAATCATCAATGATGTGGATACAATGACTAAGAGGGTAAAGTTGAATAATAAAACAGCTGATAACTGGTAAGTAAAGAAAATCAGGTCACCTTAACGTAATGCAACTTTTAAAACCAGGAAAAGACAACCCTTGTTTAAGGTGATATCTAGCCTCATATATCGATGCCCATATAATATGGATATATGGAAGCATCAGCTAAACACTAAATCCACCTGGCATCCCAGTTTGCAGGCTGCAGTCATCTCTATCCCATGAAGACATGTGTAAGCCGCGGTGCAAGGGGGGGGGAATAATCACACACTTATTCAAATGTACATGTGTTTCCTTCTTTTGAAGAAGTGGACGTGACCGAAATGGAATTTTGAACGGATGGAGCAGCAGCAGCAGCAGCAGACTTTAATTAATCCTATGCACACTGCACAGCCCCTCTGCTTTGAAGCTGTCTGAATGTTGCTCTTCCTCAGTCACAGCCCTGCGATGCTCCTCATGTGGGAAGTGCACTGTTATAGAATCCAAGTGCGTCCTTCAAGTACCATGCACTCATGGGCTTTGTCTCGAGTCTTGCAGACAGACTGTTGGCTTTAAGGGTAACAGACAGGGAGCACTAGCCTGTAACTAGTCCTGCTCCACTGTAACTAGTTCTATCGGACCCCTAGATGCAGCTCCTGCACCAAGCTTATTTAATTAGACAGCCGTGTCCCTTCTAGCTGAGGCTTCCCAGACATGGAAGCACGAGGGGTCCTTCAAATGCTTCCAAAGTGGGCCTCTGTTAAGTGAGACATAATTTCATTTCATTCTGTTTTCTTTAATCGCGTTTGGTAGGGTTGTATAATAG
>NC_045746.1:21683817-21698606 GCF_008692095.1 Etheostoma spectabile | reverse complement strand
TTTTATCATTAACGCAATATCAACTGTCGCAAAAAAGGCTGCAACATATTGCAAAAGACACTGAGATTTGTGTGTTAGTTGAAAGAAAATATGAGTACAAAACTGCACTTTATAATGTAGTTGTCGTTCTATTTTTTTTAGTGGTGCCTTTTGTATATTCAGTTCAATGTTCATTTTGTTCATAAAAGAAGGTTGGTAATGATTTACCTTGTTTCAACAAGCCATTTCTTGTATATTAGCAGAATAATGAAAGCAGCAAAGTTGCAGAACTGAGTACACTTCAAACAGTAATATTATTATTGTGATATTTTCCTCATATTCCGCAAGCCTAGTGTTGAGTTCAGTGACACACACAAAGTGACTTTTCTGGATAGTCTGACATCTTCAAAACTTGTTATATGAATATTCAGTTAATTTTTTCCATCATTGATGAATCTGCTGACTATTTATCCAACTAATTGATTAGGTCTAGTCAGTAAGTAGTGACCAATGTCCTTCACAACACCCTAAAGCCCGATGGGATGTCCTGCTTGTTTTTCTCTGACCAACAGTCTAAAACCCAAAGATATTCAGGATACAGTAATGTACAAAAACAAAAAAAGAAATCCTAAAATCCTAAATTGTTAAGCTCGCAGTAAAACATATTTCCCTATTCTGCTTGAGAAACAATTAACTGCAGTAAAAATGGCCTTGAATCCATTATGAAAATAGTAGTCGATTGACTATTGGATAAACTGACTGTTGACTGGATACAAATAAGGGAAGAAGTTTGCGTCTCTACGTAACTGTTTCAAATGATCACACATGTATAACACTTCCCCTCTGATATAATCACATTTGATCATACTAGGTTGAGTTTTGTGGTCAAATGAATTACATTTTGAAATCCTTGGGAGTTTCTGACATGAAGGAGTTTGGCGCTCATGCTATGTCCTTCGATGGGCTCCTAATAACTTAATCAGAATGTGCTGGTTAAAAAAAAAAAGTGGCACACATCTTCACTGTAGTTTAGAGAATAAATATGCAAGAATCACCCTTTATACAGTATATAGTCACCTTTTCATATAGTGATGTGTAAAATAAAATACTTCTATACATAACTGCCTTCTAATGATAGGGCCAAAGTATCGGACATGTTTCTGCACTGAAGTATGTACCACTCAGGTCTCTCAGATCAGAGCAGAAACCCCTTTTTAGAAAACCCACTATCCGCACCAAACAGGGTGAAGCAGCACTCAGCCATTATACGGTTCACCTCTGGAACCAACTTCCAGAAGGGATCCAAAATGCCCCAACTACTCAGTTTTAAATCAAGACTAAAGACAAATGTTTTTTCAGATGCTTTCTGATACTGCTTCACTGAAGCATTATTAATTATTGTGGTAGACAGATGATTTTGACTATTCTTTTCTTTATTTTATGTAATGCTTTTATCTTTTACTGTTTTTATGTCTGAATGTTGTCATGCTTTTAATTCTTACTGATTTCATAAACATGTACTGATCCTTGCTTTTGTTTTGTGTGAAGCACATTGTATTGCCACTGGTAATAAATGTGCTATATAAATAAACTTGCCCTGCCTAATGATAATGTATTTTACAGTAATGGATGTTAAGGCCAGGACAATATTGCTTTCAGATCGGAGTCCTGTTTGAAAGAACAGATGTCGGTTGAGCTGATTCATGTACAGTAAGGAAATCTGTGAGTAGATAAGGCTGTGTTTCACTCAGCACTTTTTGTTATCAGCTGGTTTCTCAAATCTGGGTTAGTCTTTCTGTGAATACATATTCTCCTCACTGATAGAAAGACCTGAGCACTGAATACTTAATGCCAAGTTGAAAGACTCTTACCTACCACTTTCTTGGCAGAGACTCTTAAAGTCCTTTATCCACACCCCGGGTACCCTGTAGAGTTCTAGCAAATATGGTCCGCTCCCCAAAATTGAATAAAAATGATGGAATACTTAGAATATGAAACAGGACAAGCCAAAAAAGAACTTTTAGAGTAAATGCCCCCAATGTTTTTTACATTCAAACGGTAGCACAAGTTCTTGATATAACACTTCCAACAAAGTTAGTCTGTGCTTTTTCTGGTGAGGGTAAAAATTGCAGTTGGCCACCATCGCAAGCGGCAGAATTAATCCGTGACATTTTATGAAGTAAGCAGAACTCTGCTGTGCACAAAAAATTGGCCGAAACCGTCTGCCACAACTCCAGAACTGTAAATACTGTTATCTCTGTCTTACACAACAGATGGAACATGATGCAGCTTAATAGAGCACTTCTTCTGCCATCTCGCTGATGAGTTCTGGACTTGATTATGCAATTGGCAAGGGATGCAGGGAACAGAGCTAGAGTAACTTGAGTTACTGCGTGCAAACGGAAAATATGAGATTACTTCAGGTCCGGAGGGACTTCCATTCTGGAGAAATTAGGGGGAGCATTGTATTTGAAGCTTGGGGACAGGGCGGGCTGCTTTGATAAGTTTGGGCCATTCACAGAGCTCTTATCCTGCAAGGACCATATCTCTGCCCCTGTGACAAGCCTCATACAGTCGGCAGCGGACACTTGGAACTGGAGAAATATCTTAAGCCAAAGACAGAGACAAGCAGGACCAGCAGCCTACATGGAATGAAAATATCCTCAGTAGCAGCATACTAATTAAGGGCCTCTAGGTATGGAAACAGCTCGTGAGGCATGAAGTGCTCAGTTATTTACATTAAATTGGTGCTACCCTAACAGCACATGGTGCCGCAAGGGCTACATGTTGGGGCTGTGCAATGAATTACTATTTTATTTTGATCACAATTGTGGCTCTTAATGATCACATAAACGGAGCAATAGATATTTTGCACATTACGTTTTGCCTTTAAACTCTCGTGATTTCAATATTGACCAAAAATATTTGGTAACCATCAATTGTTTCCATTACCGAGCAGCCCTACTACAAGTAAAACACTATTGCCCCTACAAATATTACTTTGTACGCAAAAAAAATGTAACTTTAGGGCTGTAACGTTATCATTTGAAATTTCAACAACCATTCTAACATTGTGGGGGGGATTATTCAGATTATTCTGATCATCACAGCAGTTAGGACTTTTATCATTGAAATAGATTTCCTATTGCTGAACAGTATAATGACTATCATCTGGGGATCGACCGATATGGATTTTTTAGTGCTGATGCTGATTCTTTTCATCAGCCTTACCCGATGACCGGTACAGGCTGCTGATTTCCTTGAGTCGACATTTGGAGCCTATACTGCTTTTGCTCCCTCAATTCACGTCATAAAAATGACACAATGATAACAAATGTTACATGTCTCAATTTAAAAAAGGAACATTTATTGAACTTAAAAAAACAATATTTAACAAATAGTAAAAACAGGTGAGGTAGAACAAGGACAAAAAGAATTAAGTGCTGAAAATACTGAAAATAAATATATAAGCATAACTAAAATTCTGTAAATAAGTTCTTAAAGTAATTAAAATTATTACACTATTGCACACAGTTGCAACAAACAAGCCACATAATACACTGCACACTGCACACTGTAGTATAGTTAATTTTAAAAGTAACTATTATTTACAACTTAAAAGTAGCCATTGAAATAAAATGCTTGGTTTCAATTTTTCTACATAAAATAAAATGAGTACTTCTAAGGCAAATATGAAACCTAATATGCAAAGACAACACAGTAGTAAATGAAAATGTAAAAGAAGCTGGCAGATTTGTCGAACATAAATCAGCAGAGGAAAATAACGTAATATAAGATGCACATTAAGCAACAAATTGTTCAACAAGTTTCTGCTCTAAACGTTAACAGGTAAAAAATATTCAACCACGTATAAAACATATCTCTCAAAGTTTTAAAAGCTCTTCTTCAGTTGGTGCAGCATTCTCATGTTGCTGTGATGGGTGTGTCACACTGAGTAAGAAAGACACACACACACACACACACACACAAACTTCTGTTTGGTAGCTGACGCCGACTGAAAAACTCAACCACCATTGAACTGGATTGATAATGATACAGGTCAGCAAGCAGCTCTAAAAACAAGTAAGGCATACACAGTGCGCTTATGTGTGGTACATGATGAACGTTAACACAAATTAATATTCAGCTACGACCCACAAACTTGCTTAGCTATAGTTGCAAGCACATGTAGAGCAACGTGTTTCCATTTTCAAAGTGTATGGCAATATTTCAGCTAAGTCAAACAGTTTAAAACTTACAGTTGTCTTGAAGAGCGAGCTCCCAGCACTCTCTCTAGCAACACAGAGCTGCCTGTGTGGGCGCCTGTCTGTAAATAATAACGGGAAAATCGGCGATTGCAGCAGGTGCGCATTGGCCAATGCCGATACACGTAAAAATGCAAATATCGGCCCAATATTTCGTCCGGCCGATAAATTGGTCGATCACTACTATCATCTTTGGATGAATTTCCTGAAATTTGTGTAAACAACAATGCTTTCAAAATGTAGTCACTCCCTGCACCATATTCTGTTTGTTCAGTATGTGGATGCAGAGCAGCGTGGAGCCCACTCTGAATCTTTCAGGACCTCTGGCCCAGTTTGCACGTTGCAAGCTGGCAGTTTTTAATTGAATATTCCACAGCAGGAGGATAGCACCATGTTTGCATTGAATTAACAGCCTCAGCTGTCTTATCCACAAAGAAAAACAAGAAAAAAACATACATTATCTGCCCAGACTGAGCAGGTGGGGGGGATGTCTTATTTCAGACATAGTGCCCTATTGTTAATTCCTACATTTCCATCTCATCAACAGAACAGAGGCCTATTTTTAGCCATGCTTAGATTTTGCCCCGAGTGAGAGCAGTTCCTGGGTTAGAATGCCCAGAAGTGAACAGAAATAAGCTTTGGCGTAGGATCAAAGGCAGCAATATCGTTTTGTTGGGGAAACAGTGCTTGATAGCGATAATGATCTGTGGATCTGCGGCTGGCCGACATTCTGAGCCACACACTGAGGTGGAGGCACAGCCACGGCCCTGAACCTGTCAGAGGCCGAGAGCTGACTGGGGATTTGACCCACAGATGTAGTGAACTTGCAAGTGAACTGGAAGAGGGCAGACGGGGAAGCTCCAACAAACCCGTTTGCATTCCAACGTGCAGTGGTAGGCTGCTGAGCGGCGTTGTGGCTAAGAGGTGTTTGCAGAGCTCTGTCTTTGTTTTGCTGCAGCTCCCACTGGAATCCAGAGGGTGGAATGTAGGCCAGGACTAACACAGGCAGATCCCAGCTAACTAGCTAAAAAACTAACAGCACCTCGTTTGTAGATGCCACGGATCACATGCCTGTATTGATTATTATTATTTTTTTCTAATGCGGCGTGCACGTTGCCACTCATTAATGTAGCAACAATGAGCCGATGATGATGTAATTTCCCCACTCAGGTACAACACTTGATATGATGCCTTTTAATAGAGTTAAACTGTCAAACCTAGAATATTAGCACGAGTCAACGGTGTTCCTCTGCATGTAAATAAAACAGACGCAGTAGTTCACAATGAGAGGTAATCAAATCTATTATAACAGTGCTGGAAGAAAACTGTGTGCAGTCAGTTCTAGAGTCACCTGGATGAGCTTAATTGACCCAATCTAACAAAGGAAAAACAATAAACCATTAAAATCCAGACATGCATTGTGTATATATTTAAAGCTGTATTAATCAATATTTCTACAGTACATGAACAATGGATTAAATGTGTTTTAGGTTTTATGGCCCACAAGTTAGTTTTACTCCCACTGCTGAAAGACATGGTTATAATTTCTGAAGTAATGTTAGAATTGGTGCCGCACTTCAGATATCCTACAGGCTCATGCTTTCTAGTGAACATTTGAGCATTTTGAGTCAGATTCAATTTGACTTTCGTATTTAAGTTCATGGTTTAAATCAAGCAAGCAATCTCAGAATAAGAGCCAATAGATGGGAGAAATGTACTGTGCAACAACAATTTGAGTTTCTCAGAGCAGTTGAAAGCACCATTAGTTTAACGAGGTGCATGTGAAGGCACCACAGACCCCCTGTTGGAGCCCACACGCTTTACCTTTTATAGTTTGTTTCCCTAACTCACTCACGGAGGAGGCAGAATGTTGCCACATGGTGACATCAGGGAAGCAGGAAACAAGATTTTCCAGTTCTGTTGTTCCTCTGTCATCTCCCACTGGAATAGTGCAGCTGCAAGCTTTAAATGTTACCCTGTGTCTTTAGCTGCATGCTACACGCATGCATGTTATTGTTGACATGAGCAAGTAGGCGGAGCTGGAGAGAGAAAAAAAACACACTGGGAGAATTGCTGATCCTGCGTTTTGATTTCGAAAACGAAACCAGATTTCCATTAATTTTCAATATAAAATTAAATCTGTGACACCCCTAGTAGTTTTAGGATTCATCATCATGTCACAGTCCCTTTATGACTCTATCTGTACCTGTTTTCTGTTCAAATCCCCGTTCAAAAAGTCATACCACAAAACTAATTATTAATTGCTTTAATTAGTTTCTCCATCTGTTGGTTCATTGCTCTTTGCTTGCATCTCCTAAGCGATTCTACCACCGTCCATGCAACACCTTCACCATATTGCACGGGACACATTCTCCACCTGGCACAAAGCTTGCCCTGGGCTTGGCTTGTTGATGTAATGTGGAGTCTGTGAAATTCCCATGTTGAACATGCTGCTCCAGTATTTATACTGCATTCATATTTCAAATGACACAAAGATGAGCATTTTCCTTCTCCACCTCATATGCTGAGGGCCTGCCTTGAGCTGTCTGCTAGGACGGCTATTCAAAAGAAGACTCCCAATTAAAGCGGCCAGCCAGTGCAGCTTAAATAATGCAAACTCTACTTGTTTGGGTGTAGGAGTATGCTTAAAGCTGATATTTCACATCTCTGGTAACATAATTTAGAGATGTGTGTTGCTGGGTCTTTGGCATGGCTGGGTAGTTTTTCTGATACAGGTGCCAAGCCAGGAGTCCATATTAATTCTACATTATTTTAAGAAAAACATTTTTTATTCTTGATGTCATGGACAAGTGCTACCTACTCTGCCTACAATCCTAAGTGTACCAACGACATCATCTCAGTATGGTGGAGCTACTGCTATAAAACAGCTAGTGCCAGCTGCTACCACTGAAGACTACGATTGTTTATGTACACAGGCTTGTACCTCTTTGCCTTTTTCTAAATGTTCTTTTGGACTGAATCAAATGCGTTACGGTCACAGTTCATCTAGTAGCTGGTTGGCTTGGTTTCAGACGTAAAACACTTTTTATAAGCATTTAATGAAATGTAATTGGAGATATTGAATGGGGAAAAACACCAGAGCAACCAGAGCCTTTTAAAAAGTGGGCGGTCGCTGCTGAGCTCCTTTGCCATTGACGTAGGTTCTGGCGTTACGACTGGATTTCCCCGGGCGCCGAACTATGGCTGCCCACTACTCCTAATCAGTTGGCACTGGTTAAAGGATACATTCCCTGATGGGTAAATGTGCTTGGCAAATATACATATCATATATATATATATACACAGTATATTAACAGTGCTTTTTTGACACCTTATTCTGAGGTATTGTTTATAAAAAACATTTTTTAATTTAACAAAGAAAGCCAAAATTCTCAAATGTTAGTCTAAACTCAAGTAGCCATACAATAACATAAAAATTACAATTTGCGTAAGCAAGACTACAAATTGATTTTTAAATGCCAGCTTTACTACTTGACATTTTTTGATCATTGGTGCTTCAAACGCATTTAATTTGGTAACAGGATAGGATGGATATTGAAAGGAGCCAATGGCATCTTCCCATCAACAATCTAGCCTCTGCCTTAGCTTTCCCTGCATCGCTTACATGGTAGATCCAATAATCCTCATTTTATTAGATGATAACTGGCTCTGCAGTGCTGCTCAAGACAGGACGCAGACGGACTAGGATTACACTGGATTGGTTTGAATAGCAGTAGAAACCCCCAGACTGTATCACCCTGTTTACTGTGCTTGAGGCTGTGAGACAAAGGGAGATAGGGATGGAAAGGACAGAGAGGGTACGAGCGGGTTGGCAGGGCTATATAGAAAATAAGTCTCTTTCCCCAGGGAAAGGTTATTTCTAAGGGGATTTTACCAAGTCAGTTACAAAAGGGAAAATACAATGAGGAGGAGAACAAAAAATGGAATAGTGGAATGGGAGTTAAAATGGATAAAAAAATGTAGTCATGGGAGTGCTGTAAAAAATGCGTTTGTGACAGATAGAAAAGTTCAGATGTCTTAAAAGAAAATGTAGGAACTCCCAGGCTACCTTCTGCTTTCATACCATACACCTCAATCATTTTCAATAACTAAAACATAGGTGAAAAGCTAGAAGGAGTCTCATCCATGATTAAGTCATTGTAACTACTGCCGCGATGAAAGACAAATGTAATCTCCTACTTCCTC
The DNA here is from genome assembly GCF_008692095.1 of Etheostoma spectabile. Taxonomy (NCBI): domain Eukaryota; kingdom Metazoa; phylum Chordata; class Actinopteri; order Perciformes; family Percidae; genus Etheostoma; species Etheostoma spectabile. The sequence goes on along the minus strand of NC_045746.1, from coordinate 21,690,156 downwards.
AAAAGAAAGTCATTGCTTGTTAAGTTTTGCCACTATGGAAGCCTTTTAAACACATTCTGCGCTCCGCACATTACCATCCTTTAGTGCTTTTTTGTTTCCAATTCAGTAGAGAATGAGAAGTATTCTAAGCCCAGTTTCTTATTTTCTAGTTAATATTTGACTCTGGAGCTGGTTTTTACTTGAAGGGGTCCTTTCTGTGGCCCTGCCTTGATCCCCCCGCGACAGCCACCGCTTCCCTTTCCCTCTTCTTTATTTATGTCGTTTTGTGTGGTTGGCACCTCTATAAGAGTGGATTGCACTGGATTAGCTTCTCCGCCTTCCCAACTGATCCGATCCATTTTGTGTAATCCAACTCAATTTAATTATGTTTATCGTTCCACCTCGCTGCTGCCGAGGAGCAGCAGCAGCAAACCTCTACCAAGATAAGCCCAGGGACCTTGTGCCTTTTTGCTGGCAGAGTGTCTGCCTGAGCCTGTTGCTTTATAAACAGATGGTGTAAGTCACCTACACTCTCAGTAAATACTGTGTTCTGTACAATATTATGATTCAGAGCCCCCCTCAAACATCACTGAGACATGGCAAGGAAATAGCCAAGGTCGAAAATCTTAACCTCCCATTTTCTTTTTGTCATGTACAGTTCAGCGCGCTCTCCATCCCTCGCCCCCTCTGATGTTGGGAGAATTAATGTGCCTGCTATGTATACTAGGCCTACACGACATATCTGACATTGCGTTATTTTTTATACTTGCGAGATATATTGCAATATGAAAAAAGAAAATCATTTTTAAAACAGTACATAAATATCTCTATTTGGAAATAATAAATCATTCTTGACTAATGTGATTTTGTAGGGGAGTGCATCTACAAAGAAGATACAAATTAAATAGCATATTTTCTAATGTGAACCTTTCTTTGTGGAACTTTAATGCTTGACAAACACCAAAGCAAGTAACCCCTGTGACTGACGTTACTCTTCTGAAGTGGTTTTGGTGAGGGACATTAGGTAGAAATATGCTGGTTGACTAGCATGACACCATTGTATTCATACATCACTATCAGTCCAGGCTAAAGTGTATGACAATGACTGCATGTTGCTTCCTCTAAATATAAGGTTGCGTCCGACTAGCGGGGTCAGCTCGTTAGTTTGATAAATTGATCAGACCTGCATGTCTAGCAACAAACTCTGTGTATCCAAGAACAGTTCAATCAGTGTAAATGATGTTAGATCAGACACAGACTTTGTTGGAAGTTGCACATGCTCAGTAGTTACGGAAGCTCACATCAGCTAGATAACTCTTTCTCCAACTTTGGTCAGTCCAGGGCAAGATTAGCTGGGAGACGTCTTCTAAACGAGGGCCACTTGTGGAGAACCTGCAGAACAGGGACATGGAAGTAGTTCTTTTGGAGATTTTGGTGTACTACTGTGTGTTGAAGCAGTGTTTTGCCAGTGAGAACAAGCTAGCATTCTAGCGCCAGCATACTAGCTTTAGCATGTGCTAGTTAGCCACCTCGTCTCGGCTAGTGACGTAGAAAGCTGTGCAGATTTTGAACAGCTCACCCGGAGACTGAAGGCTGAGGACCTTCAGAAACTGTGTCTCACTCAAAACAGCATGGATAGTTTTTTTTTCCAAGTTTGTAGTCATGTGGAAGCACCAGAGACACACAATAACACCCCAAATCCCAGAAAAAGGGTTTTCTTCATAATATGGGCACTTCAAAAGCATAATTAGGACGTAAGTGCCTCTTCTAAGATTTATCGTATTTTCTTGGGTCAAATGGCCTTTTGAATGGGGGTGCTAGGGGCTCTATTATGATCATATCAAAATCATTTATTTAAAACACTACAAACACTGAAAACACTGAAGCTTTGCTCAAAGTGTCACCAGTGGCTTCCAGGGGGCGGCCTCTAGTCCACCCAGTAGAAGCGTTCGCCCCATGTTGGCTGAGTCCTGCAGACCCGAATACCTCATATATAAGGTGTACCGTGTACAGTCATTGAAAATAAGTTATTTTTTATGTTCTTCACAGAAAATGAGCCAAGGCCAATTAGAAGAAATAATAAATAGCATAATTTTTCTTTTAGCAAACATTGAAAACGGGTTCCACAGACCCGAACACCATAAAAGTGTTAATCACGTTAAGACTTAATGGAAAGGTACAAAACCTCATTTCAAAATGTCATCATTCTTCCATTAGTAACCATTAACAACATGAATCTTCTTTGGTGCATTAAAGATTAACTGAAATCACATATAGTCAACCCTTTTTTTCTCGTCAAAAATGATGACAACGTGTTTTTAAACGCACTAATAATAGTTTGTTATTGTTGAAGGGAAGAAAAAAGGTCGGCTGGCGGGCTTTCTGTGTGCCAGTAAACAAAGATGTGCTGTTGTCAGCCCGTTCTCACTCGGAACTCGTCACCCGTTAGAATCATCTGTATGAGACCCACCAGGGTCTCAACTGCTCGACCCTGGCGCACTGAGATTAAGTTGTATGAAGAGCAACAAGTCTATCAAATGAAATAAGAAGCAACAAAAGGAGTTAGAACCAGGAAATCGCTGTCCATGTCCCGTGTGAAACCAAAAGTCAAAGTACTTCACTTACGTCACTTACCATACTTAACTAATGTCACATATGTAAGTAACATAACAAAACTCTCTTTTTCCTAAACCTAACCAAGTAGTTTTGCTGCCTGAACGTACCCTGCACATTGAAAAATGGCGCCATACGGTTACCCAGAGCATTACAAACACGACGCTAAGGTGTCCTTACCAAATGTCTAGCACTAAATGGCATACTGCTTGTGGTGCTCAAAGTGCCAAAAATACATATATATATATATACAGAACAACATATAAATACATTTTGAAACCCAATAGCAATGCGTCTTTGCAGAAATCATGATCCGGATACTGTAATCCACAGATAATCCACAGACGTGGTTGTGAGCAGTTTCATGTAGGACCTATTTTCTTTCTACCTAACTACACCTATCAACCGTATCACTGTGCAGAAGGAAGCATAGTCATGGATGAGAGGCTTGTGCTCGTGACCGCTAGTAGTATTGGTTAGCTACAGTATTACAGGGTTTCTCCCAGTAAAGTTTTTCAGCCCGGTGGCAAGTGTCTTTTTTCTTCAATGGGGGCCCGCCTGAGGCCAGTCACAGGGTCATGGCAATCTTAAACCCAATATTTTCTGTGATAGGAATTGAATAAACTAAAGCCAGATTACACAGGGCCCTATATCAAGTCAGTGCTAAAATTAAATGGAGATTAAAAAATATGACTGTCAAAGTTTCCAACCAAGCCACCCCACTGTAACTGTAGTTTAAAGAATGTTTTAAAAATACATTAAAACATTTTCATTTCCAGTGGCTAAGGCCTGGTGGAGGGCAACTCAGGCTCGGTGGGTCCAGGCTTGCAGTACACTGGGGGAAACCTTAGTTTAAGCTTCCTTCTGCCCGGTGATACCGTTGGCTGTAACAGACACAAAAAAAAGCAATTTAATTTCACTTTAAGTATTGAATGTCGCGCTCACCTTTTGAAAACAGAAAAAGAAGCAGAGGCTTTGGTGGTGGTGGGCATGAATCTTTAATGAGCGAGAGGTGGTGGGATATCAGTAAATGAAAGTTAAGTGCATTTTCTAGGTTTGTGGAGCAGGAAAAGTTATCTTGTAATGCACCGAGAGAGGAGGAGAGAGGGATGCTCATTTAGCACCAGTGCCAAGAGACCCCTCCTCGTGTCCTGCTGGGCGGCGGGCTTGGCTGTGTCCCCCGTCTCTATTTTAAGAGCCTTATATTAAAGCAGAATTGTGTTCTGAGTTTTTCGGGACATCTCCCTCTGTTTCTTGTGCCCTTTTCCTCTATTATATGGCATGCCAACAAAGTCATTTGAAAGTAGGATATACTCAGTGGTGTTCTCAGGTACCGTACTTCAGTACAAAACTTGTACTTTACTTGAGTCTTTTCTTTTAATTGCACTTTCTAATTCTACTCCATTACATTTTAGAGAGAAACAGTATATTGTCTTTTTTACTCCAATACAATAATCTGAAAGCTTTAGTTACTTTACAAATATTCAAATATGTTTGCAGACAAAACACATAAAATGTGATGTTTTATTATAAATTAAACTACCTAACAATATAACGGCCTACAAGTCCAGCTGAAATGATTAGACCATTAAACACACAGCAGTTTCCACTTTCTAAAATGCAAGGATTTTTCTGCATTGACTACTTTTACTTTTAATACTTTAAGTACAGTTTTTGGATGATACTGACATGCTATTACTTAAGTAACATATAAAATGCAGGACTTTTATTTGTAACAAAGTTTTTTTTAACAGTGTGGTATTTCGATCAGGAGAGACTAGTTTTAGAGATGCGACAGTTATACAATCATGATAAAATATCCATTTATTAGGATAACAGCTGAATTCATTTAGGAGTGCATCTTCCTGAAAGAATTTACGCTGCGCTACATTAGTATCTGAGTACTGCTTCCACCACTGGATACTCTGCAAACTCCAGTATGTAATGTGTGCTAAGAGTGGCTGTTTTTGAACCCACTGACTTACTGAATGATCTCATCGCCTTATTTCCATTTTTACAGCACAGCGACCAGATGCCATCATGTAGTGTATATATTGTTTTTTGTCAGCCTGTTAACATGTCAATGCTGCTGCAATTGGCTGTAAAACATTCATTAAGTCTTACAGGCAAACCATAAACAAGGGGTCAACTCAGAATATACAACCCTCATAACAAGCAGAATTATCCACGCTTTCCTTGGTGATAAAAATCATACTGTGTTGCTGCTGTCTGTCTAACACTCCAACCGATGGCTCATATGTGCACCTTCACAGTGCCATTTGGCAGCACGTCTTGTTAAGGTTTGACCCAGGATTTGTTAGGTTGAAGTACAACCTGAAAGTGGATCCCTGTCTGTCTGCTTGTTAAACCTCTGTCTCGTTCTGCAGCCATCATTAGTCCACAGAAAGCTATTTTTTGGATTTCCTCGACAAAACAAAGGCCTTGCAGCGTACTGTGAGGAGTGCGTGGCAACATATTTTAATTATACCAACCTTATATTTTAATGAGACAGCTGTTCTACAAGCAGAAGCTATCTGGGCAGAGTTGTGGAGTTATAGTTTTTGTTGCTCCATACTGAAGAAAACAGCATTTTTTATAAATAGAAACTACAAATGAACAATACTTAAAAAAATATAATTATTCCATGTTGTGTATGATTATGCTAGTTAGCAGAGCACTTTTCCTTTTCCTTCCTTTTTTCTTAGAAATACTGGTAATGCTGGTATTAAACGACAACGAATGGCGCAGCGTTGTTTTCATCAAAATCCTAAAACTCATAATGACGAATGGGAATAAATTGGGTAAAATAGACACTAACATAAACACTATTTGGTGCAATTTCAACTTGTTTTTTAAAGGGAACCACCTTTTTTCAGACAAATGCTGTACAAGCGATGAAACCATGAAACGAGCTCAGCAGAAGAGTTGGATGATGAGGCTGGCATTATTCGATACTTTCCTCAATGTCAGTGACTCCATTCAAAAGAAGGAAAGAAAAACCCACCAGATGTGAGTCTGTCTCAATCATTTTCAACTTCCCTACCTTGTCTGTGGCACTCAGCCCCAAGCTCATTGGTTCCTGGACCTACCGAACCCATACTATAAATCTGTTAAAACAGGTCCCAAATATATCATTTGTATCTTTAAAAAGGGCTCATTAATTACCTTAAAAAGTTTTTCAAAAGCAGGACTAACACAGGGGTAATTAATGCATTTGTTAGGGATTATTTTCAATTTTTGGATTAATACAAACGTGGTGCACTAGTGAGCATTTGGGGCAGCAGCACGGTGTATTTAAGGTTGACTTAAAATAAACTACAGTGTGCGTGTGTATGCTAATGAAGCAACATATCCCCCGAAACAACATGTGCACCGTGCACAGTGGCTCTGTCAATGGCATACAGTAAATAGCCGCAGCTATTTACTGTATGAGGCAGCTCATTCGTTAGTGACGGGATCACAAGTATCACAGCTCAATCCTTTTCTGTCATACGTAATGCATCTCTGGGAAAGGTGATTGTAATTACAGCGAGCGTGCAGTCCACACAGTCGACGCCTCCTGAGCTGGCGCGTCGATGGGAGGCTGCATGAGGTGAATGGATAGAAATCAAGTTTATAGATCTGTGGTTCGCACACGCCCGCCCGCCCCTCCACCGGAGGGCTGAGGTTTTAATTGCTGTTGGACCAGGGTTCTGTGTGAAGATGGGCCGCGCTGATATGAGAAGTGTGGGGGGGTAAGGAATGCTT
>NC_045746.1:21661471-21683807 GCF_008692095.1 Etheostoma spectabile | reverse complement strand
TTTGTGGTTGTTGTATTGACAGTGTCTCATCCTGGAGGAGCTGATAAGAACACAGGATCCAGGGAGACACACAGAGGAGTGGATTGCATTTCAGTGCCGGCCGGGAATCAGAGCTGTTTTTTCGGGGTCTAGTGAGCCTTTTAGAGCACACACAGTCCAACGTCTGAGAGAACAGAAGCAGGTTGACGTCTCACAGAGGCTAACAGTATTTCTGCAATTCCACAGCTGATGGAGAAAATAACAGAGCTAGTAGCATGCATGAGCAAAGAGTCTGTAACCTTGTAGCATAAATGAAACCGCTGCATGCACAAGGAGCATTGTATTCAAAATCAATGAGGGAAAGTGCATTGATTTACAAAAGAAAACACAAACACTGGCGACCACGCTGCGTGATTTATATTAACTGGAGTATCTGCTCAGACACATTTACGCAGAAAACAAATGAATGTCATCGCCTTACTTAGTTTATTAATTTGCATACTGCCATTAGCTTTTCAAATGATTGAACTTAATTAATAATACAAAATTATCTCAACATTTTGCATTGTTTTATCTTCTGTCATTTTTCATCTTTGAATTTGGCTGTATTTATGCCAAAACATTACACATATTCCACGTTCAATGTTATTCTTTTCAGGGTGGAAAAGCATCAACTTTAAGACACAAAACAAAAAAGATCTAGGCCTTTGTGGTTTCTAACCGAATAATTAAAGTCCCCCTCCACTGAAAATGTGTTTTTCTTATGTTTATGTCGCCGAAAATGTCTTTCCTTTTAACTATACTTACTTGGATCTGTGCAAAGTTTGTCACTAGAGTGGTGTTTTCACATTCCTCTACTGAAGGAGGAGATGTCTGTGCACTTAAGATCTGAGATTCAAAGGTATCCTGGGCTTGATTAGGTACGTCACAGGCTTGAAAGCCAATTCCTGTCTAAAGTGTAAAAGCCGGAAAAGAATCCTGAAACCTCGAGCGCAGCACAGAGAGTGAAAACACACCGACATGGTAGCTGTCAGCCTGTTTTGCTTTAGGCGGCCTGTTTTTATTTTAGTGTTAGTCTAGTCTTTATGTCAAGTTGTCATTTTAATTTTTATCAGTTTTAGTCAAATTTATACTCTTTTTAGTCAAGTCTCAGTCGACTAAAGGTCTGAACATTTTATTTTAGTCCAAATTATCCAAGACTTTTTTCGTCTAGTTTTAGTTCATGAGAACTGACAACATTTAGTCTAGTTTTAGTCAATGAAACATATTTATACTATAAAAATAATTTCATAACACTACTTATTTTTGTTTCTTTTTAGTAATGCAATTCTATTTACCCAGTCAACATAGCATACGTACCTAGTAATCTAGACAAAACCAAACCTTTCTTTTAGCCAAACCCATGTCAAACAAGGTTATCTTATTATATTGTTGTTACTTTATAGACTCAAGAATACATCCATTCCAGACACTGAATATTTGAATGTACAACATATTTATTTTACCAACCAAAATGTTAAAAGTACACACTCATAAATATAAATCAAAACAATAAATAACAAAATACATAAAATAGCACCACAGGACAATGCCACTCCATTGTGGCAAAGAAATCCTGAGCACTAGTTGGCTTGTCCAACTTCTTGGGTGGCACTAGCATGACTGGTGCCATTTCTGGAATCCAGAACCGGAATAGATCCAATGTCAGGACAGATGCAGCCTCTGGAAAGTCTGGAAACTGTTGTAAATATTAAGTATCATAAATCCTTGCTATTATTTTTACCATAGTAAGTCAACATCTGACCGAGTAACTTGACTGTCCATAAAAAAAATAAAAAAAAAAAGTCTACATGATCAAAACTGAAGTAGTGTAAGCAGTAATCTCGGGAGGCCTGTTAACGCCAATACTATTTGTTTAAATGTATGTATTGGCCTAGAATAAAGTATTGAAAGTCATGTTGCTGATGCCAGTGTGATTGTTATGTGAGTGACCAAACTAGCTACAGTATTTGGTAGGGGTGTGCAAAACAATCAATTTGTATTTAAATCGCCATTTTAGTGCTGCCAATTTTTGTTTTGTTTTTTATTGTAATCACAAGATTGATAGATAGATAGGTGGATGGATGGATGGATAGATACAGTTTAAATGTGTGTGTGTGTGTGTATATATATATATATATATGTGTGTGTGTGTGAATGTATGTGTGTGAATGTATATATGTACTGCACATAAATAACAGATTCTACACTTACCATTCTGATACAAAGCTGATTTTAGTGCAAAACAATGTCCTCCTCTGAGTCTGGGTCTGGTGGACAGGACGCTAAAACTCTGCCGAGCTCCGTAAGACTGCTGTCCTGTCCTGGTCCTTTTACTGCTCAATCTAATGTTAGATTGTAGTCACTGAATACATCTCAATCGGGGTGATGGGCAGGTCGTCAGATCCAGAATTTCTCAATGAGTAAAACGGAGTCCAGCTACTTAGAGATTATTTATTATTTTATGTTTTAGAGGAAAACCGTGTTGAGTTACATGTTAATCATAACATAGTAGAGTATTTTTTTTATAAAAAAACTTTAAAACATTTCTTTAATTTAGTGTATGATATGACGTATTTTTTAAATTTCCAAACATGCTTTTGTAGATCAGTTCTGCTGCACTCTGGTCAGGGAGAAACTTCCAGGATCACATCACAGATCAATAATGATATGTAACAGAAGCCAAATATCGAGGCACACTAATTTATGTATCTAACCCTAGTGTAAAGTGACATCCCTCCAAACACTTGACTTATTGTTCCTTTTACTCCCTTTGAGGCTGGGGAGTCTACAGTGCTGTAGGACGAATTGCAATACACATGTCATACATAGATCTCCCTGTCAGAAGTAGATTACCCCCACTGTGCCATCCAGGGCGGCCAGGGAGGGATAATCGTGACCCCCGCTGAAGGGGGAAGAGCCCAACTACAGGAGCCACCTTCCGTTCATCACAAGGCACTCATTTAAAGCCTCTTCCTCCAGAGTTAAAGTAATCCTGGGCTCTTTACTCTGCTGTTTTTCTCATAACCTCTCCTCTTTTGGAGTTTTCTACAGCTAGAAGCGAGGGCCACTCGGCAGACTTCCAATTCCAAGTTTTTGAATTGAAGGACGATGGTGAGTTTTAGTACATTTTTAGAATGTATTAGCCCCATGTTTACTGACGGATTTCATTCTTCACCATCCACTTTAGTATGTGGAATTTGATTTGTTATGCCTAAACCCTATCCATGGATGTAGATATGTTTTCCTCTTTAAAGCTAGACTACGTACATTTTGAAATAGATAAAATAGTCAACTGTACTTGGACTGGTATGAGCAGTAGCTTATGGTGGCAGATGTTTGCACACGTCATGTAGGTAAACAAACATACTGACTGTGTTACTCATCTTCGCCCATGCTGCTGTCAAAATACCTTATAGCATTTACCATTATCCTCATCATATAATTAAAAAAATATATATATTTTTTTTGATTATTTTTTTTTCCTTTCTAAGAGCACTGGAAAATGTAACTGTCCTGGTACCATTTTTTTCCAGCGGTAAATTATTGTCATATCCGTTATCAGATATTTCTTATGCAAACATTTGCACAACAAGCTCTTTCACACATGCACATCCCAACTTTACTCCATTGTGCTGCTGTGGACCACTCTCCACTCTCCCTGCCTCTCCTCTGTAGCTTTATTATTCAGTTCCAGTCTACCTACTGTTCTCTCCACATAACACAAATAAACCCCCGGCAATCGCTAGTGTCTGCCTCATTATCATATTTATTTAAAGGATCGTATGACCCATTTCATTCCGACATGGGTTCCTCTCGTCATGATTGAGTAGTCCCATATTTAAGGGTAGTCTCCAGAGACGCTGCGGTGCATAATGGGAACATTACTATTAAGCATAGTCAAAGGCCTGTCCTTGCCATTAAAATGAAAAGAGAAACACTTCTTCTGTTCCTAACTATGCATTGCTTTAGGTTACTATGACTGCATAGATACATTCAAAAACTGCAGACTGTAAAAAAAGAGCCCTCGATCTTTCTACGTTGGAAATCCAACTCATGCGATCAATGATCTGTCATGTAAGCAATACGAGATGAAATACTGAATATATTTGCCCGTTGCCTGCTGATATTAAAGACTCGTGTTGGGGAAAGGAAAGGGCTGCATTGCCGCCCTTTGTAACGTGACCACTCTAATGGACCACATCTGATGAATGGTCATGATTGCACCAATAATACAATGGGATATCCATCTGATTGTCAGGTATACACATCAGTGCAAGCTTTAATGGCCGAATATGTCACTAAATGTCTCGAGCCCGTTCACAACAACCGCTGACCTGTGGCTGGAAATGGGAGATTAATAGCAGGTTACCGGTCCATCTCTGATCGGAGTTATCGAATGGTTTCCTTAGGATACATTTCTCCTGACTTGGCTACGTCTGGGCTGTATTGATCTACCACTTGCAAATTTATGGTTATGTTTCTTCAATTTGCACAAAGGCAAAAACATTGTTGTCTCTCCTGGCATCACTCATTGACTTCCTGCAGATGTGGCTGCGGCAGCGGGTCATTACCAACATTATCCGTCCCCTCGTCCCGGAGGCTGGAATCCTCATCTTTTGTGACAGCATGAATGTCATTGATGTTACTTTATCCATCTAATTGACCGTGACCTTCTCAATGCTTCACATTTAGGAACAATTTATTAATAACGCATACTTTCTGGTGCTTTAAATACTGTACATGTTGATATGATATGGCTGTCTGCCTGGGGGCAGCAGATCATTGGTTTGTTGTTTTGGACTATTGAGCTGATTTCAAGCGCCAGACTTCCTTGCTCTACTCATGTTGGGGTGATGACTTTCTTTTAGAATTTCGGAAACCAAAGCCATGGTGTTTTCTTTTTGAAAACAGAGCCTAACCCATTCAGTTCTACAGCCCCAAACTTTAGCCTCAAATTGATTTAGACCTCAGCTTCTGCTTAAGCTTCAGATTTAGCTCTCCGCCAACCTGGGAACCCACGCCCTCCATCCCCACTCTGTCTCGTTTAGCTTTGTTACATGGGGTTTCATTACCTCTGCCTTAGTCAAATGGCTAAGAGCTCTGGAGTGATATTTCAACTGAGACATAATTAATGAGATGTGCATGTCAGGTTCTCTCTCCTTGAGCAAAGCACTGTAAGGCGTCTGCTGGGATGGAGTAGGAGCTAAGGGCAGCAGGAAGAGGAGTCTCGCTGCAGCTACCGAGGCGCAGCAACAGTAGAAGCTTTAACAAGCTATTTCATGTGTCTTCTGTAGGGAAAGAGCCATGCTGCATTGGCATTGAACAACTTTTGTAATTTAACACAGTACACATAGCTCTTCTTGGTTAGATCACGTTCAAACACATTTACGGAATAGAAAAAAAGAAAAAGAATTAGTCTGGGGTATGAGTCTTCATTGAGGTGGAAATAATATAATACACTGGAAGTGTGTGTTCCATCACAGATTGAAATGGAAACAAAATACAAAGAAAGAAACCAACGGTCACATTGTGAGGATATTAATATCATGAAAATAATTAATAAAAATACAAATATCAAGGAGTATGATTGTCAATAAAAGAACAATCGAGATATGCTGTCCATAAAAAAAGGTGATCATGGTCTTTTTTAGAGATAAAAAATAGTTGAGTCATTCATCATTCAGTAATCAGAAAATAAAACGGCAACATTATTATACATGTTATATATTATAACAGTATTTTTGAATAAAAAAATACCATAAATTCACTGGTTCCAGCTTTTCAAAAGTGAATATTTTCAGTAATGTCTGTAGAAGGGCGCATCAGGACTCAAATAGTTTGTTCGAGGGGCTCTTTGGATGGGACAATCGTACATAGCAAAACTCAGGAAAAATCCACAGCAATCTTGTTGACTCCCTGGCCAAGGCTTGTGTGCTGAAACGCGTCCGAGTCATTTTTAAAGGTTTAAGATGACTAAACCATAACAATGAAGGCTTTTTGATTTTTCCAGTGAGAGTGCTTTGGATTTTTCCAAAATGTTGCTGAATATTCTAAATGTTCAAAGAGTTGATGGACACTAATTTATGAAATCAACAATTGATAATTATTACAAGACTGTTACAAGACTGTGATGTATTAAGGCATCACATTTTTAAATACATTGTCTATCTAGTACAAGTTAAATTAATCTGCTTTTGTAATTGCCCCCCCCCCCCCCCCCCCCCCCCCCCCCCTGTAACACTGCAAATGCAAGGGCTTTCATCAGCGGGCCACTCACCTTTGTGTTAACTCATTTGACAATAGATAGTGACTCAACAGACTTTTATTGTAATGAAGCCGTTATTACTTTAGGATCCCTTGATGTGAAACTGCATCTTTTTTTCAAATGTTTTGCAGTCACAGGTCCAAATGTGTAAAAGTGGAATTCTGTCCAAATTGCTCTCAGATAGTCAGAGCCAAAAATGGAAGTGGTGAGACTTGGCATTGTGCTTCCTGAGTTTAAAGCCTGCTTAGAGGTGGAGAGGGCACCAGCAGTCAAATACATGTTTTGATGTTTATATTTCATTTGGTATAGGCTGTCTTACACTACTGCACAGTGTTGTAGTTTTTTTTGTTCATTTTGTTTATTCGTTAAAAGCTTCAACACAACAATTCCAACAAAGCCTCTTTACCACAATGAATACCCTTTGGAAATGCTTAAATCATAAACAGGATATGCTATGTTTTTGCAGAACTATGTTTAATGACGTCTAATCCAGTGCAGATACTCAGAAATAACTTCTTTGTTGACCCAGACGTATAACCTTCCACAAGCTTTTATGCTTGTTTAGTCTTACTGCCATTACAATAATTTATTTAACTTCTTAGAGAATATAAAGGTTGTATGGAATTGATCGTACAAAAAAAAAAGTCCAACATGTTTTTAGGAGTCAACAGTGTGTTTTTTGTACATTCTTACTTTCCACAGTTTCAAATGAGAAAGATTGGAAGATATTCTCAACCAGCAGCACATTTAACAACACATAACACATGGTTGACCTTTAGCTGCTGAGATTCCATCCCATTATCACCTGCCCACAGTTGGCATGTATGTGCTTCAAAGGTGTATTTCGCACCCAGGCTTTCACAGCGATCATTTAATGGACTGTTTCCACTGCCAAGTCTCATGTGAACACACTTTCTATTATCTGCCATTGTCACAGCACAGCCACAGTCCAGATGTTTCTGTGCAGATCTAAATAACCCGTTAACCCTGTAAGGTGCAATTTATTCCAATCGGCTTTAAGCACTAACTTGGACACCAACTGGGGGAACATGACGACAGCAGTGGACAGCTGGCTCCTATATTTTTTAACTCAGAGCTGCCATGCTAATGGTATGCAGTGGGTGGTGATGCACTGAGACGTTACACATGGCTCTGCCGTGGTGTGAGAACGGATTCTCTCTTTCAGATGACATGAGGACACATCTTCAATGTGTTGTACTGTGGACTGGCATCCTGAAGATTATGCCTTCCCTTTCACAGTTCTTTTTTTTCATTTTCACAGCCTAAAGGTGCTGACACAGCAAAACGGCACAGAACTAACATTAAATTCTTAAATGCTACACAATTTGCTAATTTAGTGGCCGATTGGCTAGCTATTTGTTTAGCTTTCTTGCTAGGGGGCTCAGTTCTTAGTCTGGCACCAACCAGAGGGAGGGTGCAGAGGGAGAGAGGTCTGCAGTCTTTATATTAATTTACATGGTTTACTTTTAATTACTTTATTTTGTAATGTGTAAGTATGTATATCTTTTAAAAGACCTGTTTATGTTGAAATACATGTGCCTACAAAAAAAGTTATGTATCTCGTTGCATGCTTGCCCTCCTATGGACATCATGTGCAAAAATAGATATTTGAGTTGTTTAAGCCTACGTGGAACATTTTTGTTTGGTTGTGGGTCTGACGGTGACAATGCTTTCAACGATTACTGCCAGAAAATCTACCCACAGCTGGAGTGCAGGCCTAATACAGCAATGTCTTGCCCAGCAGTTAAGATCCTCAACAATTTGGAACCAATCCCTTTTATTTCAGCTTTTCCTCCCCTTGAATTCTTCCTCCTGGTGTTGGTTTCCCTGCTCTGGTTGCTTGAGTGAAACGACGTGCCACTGGGTGACAACACGTAGCAAAATATGGTTAACATGTTTCATGTGACACTTCAATTTCCTCTCTGTCAATCAGCGCAGCTGCTGTATCTCTCTTATTGCTCTGCTAGACTGACAGCTCATGATAGATCCAGTTCTCGGTTAGCGGCAGCAATGTGTGATTACATAGACAAGCATGCAATATAATGCATATATGCAAGTGAGACTGACAAACACCTGCTCAAACTGCGTATGTGCACTCTCACACTGCAAGAACTCCAATCTTAACACTTTACTTTGGTTAGGATCGAGTCCGAAAATGACCTCTTCTTTTTCCAATATTTTGAAATAAAACAAATTGCTATATAGCTTCTATGACATGAATCAGAAAAACCTTTTAAGCAGTGAGTATATTTTAATCCTGGACTAAATGTTTTTTTTTTTTTTTTGTAGTGTAGAAAAGAGCAGCCGTCATGATTTATGTTAACACAGGCTGGTTCTAAAATAATCTAAAATTCCCTGAAAATGGATGTTGTTGACAGTAAATCGTGCACAATCTGGCCACGGAGGTGGTGTCTCCTGGGCCCTCCCGTATGCTTGCTGTAGCCTCGGAGAAATTGTCATAAAAATGGCGCGTCCTGCAGAGACAGCCGGCGGCGTTGCTGAGTCGACAGCCCCACTGTGTCCTAGAGTAGTCCATTAGCTCTACCTGCCCCTTTTCTCCACAGCATCCCCACAGCACTAAATGAAGCCACGCATATCTCCATCTTCCTGACAACCGGGCTGCGGCTGCAACCATGGGAGATGGAGGTCTGTGCAGGCCGGCACATTCTGCTGCATTTCTGTTGGCAGGATTGACCCAGATGCTGATGAACAGACTAGGTCTGCACAATATGAGGAAAAATATGCAATTAACATTGTTGAATATCACAATAACAACACTACGTGCAATAAGTGAACAGATATTAAAGTGTACTCAGTCCTGAATTTCTGATGCTTTCAGTATTCTGCTGCTTTCAGTAATCTGGATAAAATGTTTTTATTGCACCAGTTGATGTTGCGATGACTACAAAAACAATATAAATTGGGAAGCCCAAGCACAGACCACTATTATTGATTTATTAGAACAACATATTTCATAACAGTGAGGGAGGGAGAAGTTATGGTCACCAGATATCTGCATGTGAATTTCCTCAGAACGTCAGTACATCGCTTATGCCTTGGAGAAAAATGACATTCTTGAACACCTTGACTGTTTTATTTACTTCAATGGGATGGTCCACATCCTGTTTTAAGCCGAACATTCTTGCTGCTAGCTGAAAAAAAGATGTCAAAGTTAGCTACTTAAGCTCCAAGTCCAAATGAGCCACGAGCTACAGTATCTTGGCAACAAAAGAAATGCAGTGACATAGTTGTAGCTGAGTAAGTTTCTACACAAATCCACACCAGCACTTGTCTACTGGAGAGCTCTACTGCAGAAGCAGTACGAGTCGTAGAAATCGCACAGATCTGGACAGTAATACACGTGCCTGTTGACAAAATGGGAAACACAGATTTTCAAGAATTACTAAGCAGCTGCTTAGTTTTGACAGTGCTGTTTTTGTTGACAAAATCCATTTAATGTATTATTCCCGAACTTTCAACTGCATCTCGGCCTTAGTTAGCGGATAGATTTTGCTCAGTTTGAGTCAGTTTGAGCAAATGAACGAGGCCATGAAATGCAGTTAAACGTTTTGGCAAAAGCTAGCAGCTGGCTCCGCTGTTGCTGAATGTAATGGCATATGGTTCGTAGGTATGATTGGTTAAAATTAGCCCGTGATTGACGTGGATAGACAGATGGTTCATCCAATCACCTGCCGTGTATTTTTTATATTTTGAAAGTGCCTGTCCTTTCCAATGATGGATTTTCCAATGGTTGTGTGTAACAAGGCAATGAGCTAAAAGAAGCTAGAACACTCAGTGGAAGAGAAACCCTGCAGAGTCTGCGACAATGCTCTGTGGGTTGGTAAGCCCGAGTGACCCTTTTTTTTTCTTCTGTGTAATCATGTCATCTATTGATTTCATCTAATGTTAAAATATATTGATTAGTGCAGCTTAAAGGTGCTCTAAGCAATGCTGGTGGACGTTACTTCTTGTTGACGTTCAAAGTATTTTTAAACAAAACTGAGACTAGCTCGGTCCTCCCTCCTCCTCATCCCGTCCCCTCCCCCTCCAGCCCGTGCTTACGTGCTCTAACCCCCCCCAACCCCCACTCCCATCTCCTTCTTGTTGGTTATTGGCTGGAATACTGGAACAATGTACGGTATGTTTCGTGGTGCAGGTTGGCGCAGTTTGTTTTTGTTGCCGTTGTTAAAATCCTGAAAAGTATACAAGAAAACACTCATGCAAACCTCTCTGAATGAGAAGTGTGTTCCTGCTCATACTAATAAGAAGGTAAAGGTTGGGAAAACATAAGGCTGACTTTGTGCGTATTTTCTTTATGAATGACATGGTGAAGTATACATCTCTGTCTTACATGCACGCTGAAAAAAGAAGTGGCTGCATTACGTAAACCAGTGTCTTTTCATTCCATCTATAAACTTAAAAAAAACAAACTCATTGTTTTTTTCTTTTTACATTCTGACAAAAGTTCTTTCACCGCCATTTAGGTTTGCAGCTCATATAACTCCCTGAAAGCATTGTTTTTTCTTTGCTCTGCACATTAGGAGCTAACCAGCCATCTGCCTCCAGAGCTGCTCTGCCCCTGAGAAATGTTTTTAGAACAAAAACTCCAATCTGCAGAATGAATGCTGCCCCATAATACCGGCTACACCTGGAGTATTTATGTGCATTTTCAAGCTGCAAATGCTAAGGGAGAAAGCTTTTGGAGGTGTGGGGGAGTTGGTGCAGCAGCTCAATCTTAAACCTTGGTGGCCTATACAAAGCTAACCACCCACTCAAGTTAGAGATACATTTCAATGTGTCTGTTTGCCAACAGTGAGACGGTGAAAAGAAAAGAACATGCAGTCAAGAGCCATACATTCATTGTTTTGTGCAGTGTGAAAACCAAAAGAGAGAAGTACGCTTCAGTGCCTTGCTAATAATTTACTCCTAATTTTCTCAGAGAGCCCCATGTGAAAGTGCTGTAATTATCTTTTCCTTAATGCATCTCCATCCGCTGAGACTACCTGCTTAGTTGTGTGTCATCATGAAAACAATTGCAAACGCAAGTTTGTAAGGTACATCCACTCACATCCACTGTGGGTTTTCCACTCAACATTCAAGCTGTCAGTCAAGAAGGGTGAAAGAGTTCTACCAAGCTACCCCTCCCGCCGCTACTCCCCCGCCCCGTTCAGTTGCAGCTTTAATTTCTTCCATCGTGACATTGTTTGGAGTTAGTGCGGCTGTGAGGACGCAGGTGCTGAGAGCCAAAGTGTCATCCCCTCTGGTGTGCGGTCGATAATGAGACTGGGAGAGCGGCATGAATAACTCTGTGAACTCTTTTTCATTTCCTTAATCTCTGCCCACAGGCCAGTTCGCTAACACTGAGTCATTATTTGCCATCAGTTCGCTTGCTATTTGATCACACATATTGCCTCCTATGGGGTCGGATAAAGAAGGGAAGAAAAATCCACTGCACAAATGAAAAAAAAAAATCTTTCCGTAATTCAATATCTTTAATAAAGATGGTGAACAAATCTCCCTGTTAAGACCCAAGTAGGATGATTAATTACAGACTTCCTTGTGACTTCTAGCCCGCGAGCAACCTGTGACCTCAGGCTACCAGACCATAGAGGTATACGTGGCTGCAGGACTCCGCTTCGGGTTTTGGCCAAGCACAATGAGCCGCACAAAGGCGCTTATTCTTTTTATCGCTTTTTCTCATTTTCTTCCCCTTCATCTTGTCACCAAGCCGGTTCCCCATCGCGGTTCTCTGCTGTATCCCCTTTCATAAAATCCCAGGTTTGATTTGCTTCCCGGGGATCTAGTAAGTGCTTGGCAGTGCACGCCAGGGTGACTCAGCGAACACGGATTCAGCAGGCCAACGCTATCGCTCCTACAGCCATGGGCCTGAAGTGAGGTTTTAAGCACTCACAATTGATTTAATCACAGAGAATAGGAGCAGAATATAGGGAGCCTCTGTTCATGCTTTTAAAAGCTTGGCCACGTACAAAAGGTTGATCAGATATGGTGACCGACTGGAGACTGTGCTGTCAAGGTAGCAAGGGTTATTTTCAAAGTAGATTAAGGAATCAATAACGCCATCCACTGGGTCATTCCAACACAGTAAGAGACTTGTTTTGCTTTGAAATGTATGTCAAAATGTGTTCCCTCCAACAATATGGCGAGTACAAGTGAAAATGGAGGAGGCTTTGGATGTTGTAGGCAGAGACATGACATGGAAGCAAAGAACACCGTGACTCAAAGCAAGTGATCTTTCTATAACAGGACATATCGCTAACAGTATTAGCTGATTGATGTAGTTCACTAAAAAAATGATTTGATACTTGATTAATCGTTTAAGCGGGTATAATCAACATTTTTATAACAATGTAAAATTACAATGTGAAAGGAGTTGCTCTTGGTGAAGAACATCCAGAGAATTATCACCAGAATCTGCAGCTCTCCTCAGCTCTATGTTGAGTTTCAGCTCCTTGTTTTGCTATCCGGCTGCAATTTTACTCGTCTCATTCAATCTCGCTGCCCTCCGAGCGTCGTTTTCGTCCACGAGGGCTGCTGTGTTTACCCCACGGTATACTACCCGCTCAGCACCAAACAGCAGTCACTTAGACACTAGCTGATGAACATAGTGGGGCATTTAGCAGCTAAAGAGACAGAGATTTTCCTTTTCTCTTTTTGTTTCCCACTGTGGATAATACACCCTCAGTGTAGGCGGGATTCTCAACTGATCGCCATAGCGACGCCGTGTGACACTGCTGTGACGTCATCTGCAGCGCGACACTTGCTAATTCCTTTCATCTGCAAAGTGTAAGTGTGTGGCATGGTTGTGTGGGCTGCCTTTTTATATTTTTATTTTGAATCTGAAGCTAGTGAATACAAATAATTGCAGTCACTATTGATGTCAGCGTGTCTTTTTAAAAATGTGCAGGATGAAGTGGTGCTGGTGATTATTCTCTTTTACCTATCAGTGGTCTGTATTTGAGCAAGTTGACTTGAGTAGACATTTGAGTGTTGTTCATGAAAATTACGTATTAAGTACCAATTATCGTTCCAATTATTTACAACCATATTAGTTTTATCTATAATTTGGCTGCTTTTTTGCTCCGAGACACTTTTGGGGAAGCGAAGGAAATAACTAATTATGTTATATTTTAAATGTGGCTTCAGATATTTCCTAAACAAATGTTACTGTTTAAAAGGGATCACAGCTCCTGTGAATGATGATGAATGTTACTGCTAATTTGTTACTCTGCCATTCAGCACAGCAAACACCTTCAGACAGAGGGCTGAGGGATGTCCTTGCTCCATAAGCCTCATGAAGTAGTTAGAAAATGTCAAGGGCTTTACTGGGGACTCAGTTTGTAGCTGGGAAACATGAGGACAGCCCCTCGACATAGACACTATGAGAAGAAAACTGGAAAGTACATGTGTGTGTTTGGGGGAGGGGGGGGGGGTAATTTGCTCTGCTTTGCTCTCTCGCACATTCTCATTCCTCATTATTTATTTAGCCCGAGTACACTCTTAAGCAGCGTGACCTTTTAGCACGGACCTGATAGAAGCGCCTTGTGTTGCTATCAGCGGGCCCTTAAAGGCCTTGTTTCTACTAGGAGAGTGATGATGATCCCTGGTGTCATAACCTGTAAAACCACACGCCAAGCCACGGCAGAGCAGTCGCTCCGCTCCTTGCTGCAGTGCAAATGACAATAAGATAGGAAATATATATGAAAACAATATGGGCTTCTTTCCCGGCAATTAGTCTTGACTGAATCGATGAGATGAGGATTGTCTTGTTTTTCAGCATTGCTCTCGGCTCACAGATAATACTGGTACTAGTAGACAAGTCGAAAGTTATATCAGATTTGTTTAGAAGAGATCTTTCTTGGGGGGGGTCGAAATCTAGTGCTTGCGGTAGAAACGTAGCCTCTCAGATTAAGTGGCTCAGCTGCATGTTCACCTCCATCTTTGGAGACATTTCAATGACGATACAGGCTGAGACATTGTTAAAAGGGGAGGGGTGGCGGTGTCCGTTTACCCAGGAGAGAGCCGGTGTAATCCATCAGCCTGGCTGCTGCCCGTTCAGCACAGCCAGCCCCAGCTGCCTACTGCTAACCACCCCTCCACCTCGTCTTCCCTTCTCCTCTCTCCCCCCCCCACTCCATCAACAACTCTCTTTTTGTCATTCTCTGCCTCTCTAGACTTGCCATGTAGCAACACTGCACACTGAAATCTTCCCTAGAGTTGATATTTTATCTTACCTGATCATCTGCAGCCGAGCCGACCCCTAGCAGCAGCAAATAGAGAAACCATACAAATATTTCCTTGGAAGTAATTTACCAAATGATAGTTTGCAGTATCCGTTCCCTTAGCCCATTTGTTTCTACTGAAGATCTAAAACCAATAAATGTAGTTTAAGGTTTAGACAAGGCTACGTACATTCCTTAAAAACAGCTGGGCACTGTACTTTTTAGCAATAATAATAATTAGTGCATTTGCTGGGGACAATTTTCAGTGGTGGATTAATGTAGATTTTATGGAACCAGGACAGTGTTAAGGTTTGGTTTAAAATATTGCCAGCCTTAACTTTTAAAGAAGTAATCTGACTTTTGGGGAATTACGCTTTATTTTCTTTAAGGATGAGAGTTGGATAAGAATATTAATAGCACTCTTGTGTCTTTTTCTGCTAAATATGAAACTAAAGCCATTTGAGGACTATCTTAGTTTAGAATAACAACTGGAACCAGGGGACCAGCTAGCTTCTTTCCCTCGGTTTCATTTTTTGCGCCTCATAATCACACCAATTAACATGTTAGTTGTTTGTTTGATTCTTACACATGCTGACAATTTGTGGTTTAATAGGGCAGTTCTCCCATCACTGTGGATTACCAAGCAACCAGCAGGACGTGACATGTTAATTATTGACTTTGGTACATGCAGATTTTTTTCTTTTACCATTTAACAGAGCAAGATTATCTTACCCTAACTGGTTTTTTACGAAAATGTCAAATTATTGATCTACTGTGAGTAACAGTTATGCTTTTTTCTAATAACAGTAGAAAGTGGTGACTATTAAAAAATAAAAAATATTGTTCAAGTTATCCTTCCCATAGAATGCTAAAAAATATGTAAGCTTAATACGTGGGGCCCTATTTTAACAATCTAAGTGCACAGAGTGAAGCGCCTGGCAAAGGTGCGTTCAGGGCGTGTCCGAATCCACATTTGCTTGTTTGACGGCGGAAAAAAGGGTCCATGCAAGTGTCATCTCCCATTCACTTTAAAAGCCTGGCATGTTTGTACTTTGGCGTATTGCTATTATGATGTAGGATTTGCATTGTAATATTTGTTTTTGTATCTTGTGTGTGTGCTACTGCGCTTCTCTGTGTGTGTGTGTGTGTGTGTGTGTGTGTGTGTGTGTGTGTGTGTGTGTGTGTGTGTGTGTGTATGTGTGTGTAACAAGTATAGTGTGCACGCTGTGCATGAGCCTAGGCCCACTGTACTAATGAGCTCTTAAAATAGTAATGAAATGCTGCGTTATTGACTTTAAAACCAGGTTTTTGTTGGTCAATGGCACGATCACTTCCCACTGCCTCAAAATAGCTATACGCCAAGAATTCACCTGAACACACCTCCCTGTAATACCAGCATGCCCAGAATGCACCTGAACACACCTCACTGTAAAACCAGCATGCCCAGAATGCACCTGAGCACACCTCACTGTAAGACCAGCACACTCATGGGCGCAAAGATGATACGTTTACAAGTAAAACAAACTAAAGGTCAATTACTTAAGCTACACTCATGCATGTTCCCCATACATAAACTAAAATAGCTGCTACATTTCATCCCCCCTCAGCCAGCGTTTTATCGGGGCCATAGAAAGGTTTCAGGTCTACCACATTTACATGGTAGTGTGTAACATGGTAGTAATATGGTAGTTTAAAGGTCCTAGCTTTTTCTCTACCCTAACTGGCCCTCACCATTTGGATGCAAACTCGGCAGAGAATTTGGCTACTGAAGCTATGGTATGTATGTGTGTGTCTTTTGTGATATTTTTGGGAGTCAGTTTGTCTATATGTATTTAAGTTTGTGTTTGGTCTGTACCCCTTTTGTAATGTGTTGAGTGTACTTTTTATGTGGACCTTGAGTCTGTAAATAAAGACATATGTATATATCAGTGAATGTAATTCCACTCTGGAATTAAGGATTCATGGAAAAATGTTTCAGAATTGGCTACCACAAGGTAAATCCCCCATTGGATATAATCTCTTTGGTTTCCTGTCCCGGTGATAGCCCACCACCCCGGCTCTTTCTGCCAAATTTAGCACCCGTGTTCCATTCTTAACAGCCTCAGTTTCAAAGTGAAAGCTGCACAGAAAAGTAAAAGTGAACAATGATTTCAGTGTGCGTGCCTGGAAATAAGATAGCAGTGTGTATCAATTTCTAGTCCATTCAAGGATATCACTAACTGTAACTCTATATGCCGCCATGGGACACTGAGTAGGCGCTGAAGTACTTTTCACTGTTGTCCAAACTGTGTCTGAGGCATCTAATTTTCTCCATCCTGTAACGGAAACAATTTCTATGGCTACCGGTTGAGAGGTGGGCAAACACACACGTTACTGTACTTACATGATTTAAAACTCCAGACAGAAGCTTCATCTTGAGTCATTTGCAGCTGTTTTTTTCATTGAGGTCGAGTCTCCTCCGGACAAATGACACAGCGAGAAAAAATATCCTATACAACTCAACTTATTATGATGAAATATGAGGGCCAAGAGAAATGATCGCACGAGCTGTATTAATATTTGATCAGTGTAAAATCATTTTAATCTCCTTTTATAATTAAACTCTTGACAGCCATGTAATGGAAGTACGGCATAAGAAATGTGGAAAGTATCACATAACTATTTAATTAGTTCCTCAACTCATTAGAGAAATCCTGCATATACACTGGCCATGAATCGGATGATTCATATGAGAATGACACGGAGGGTCATTTCAAATAGAAAAAAACACATCTATTTTGCTGTCCTTTTCTATGTGCTTAAATAATTAAGCTAAATAAAAATAAATAAATACTTATCTATCAATTTATGGCAAGAAAAAGAAGAAGATAGACCTATGCATCAAAACGTTTAATGCTCTCTTGTTCCTGGTCCTCTGCTAACAGTCTGGTTGCAGTCTCAGTAGAGACAGCCTGTCACAGGACAACAGGGAAAAGAAATGGAGTCTGTTCAACAAACCCAATATAGAGCTGTTGGTTCACCTCCGCTGTGGCGTCGAGTTCATGGTCAAAATACTTTCTTTCAGTGAGCATCTACAGTATATTATAAAGCCTGAGATTTGCCCTGTAGATCATGACAACTTCCACACACCAGTTATGCTGTTTTACATTTTAGGCCAATGCTTTCATCTGGACTAAATCCAGTGCAACAGGAAAATAAGCTTCAGCGTTCCAGCGGGGCTGGGTGATAGGGAGAAATCAGATATCACAATATTCTTAACCAAATCCCTCGATATCAATATTGCAACAAAATTGTATGCTTGACAATTGGTGCTTTAACAAAATATCTCCACAAAGATTTTTAGACAAATAATCATCAATAACATGGAGATAATGACTAGTGAGTAAAGGCAAAACAGAACCGCTAGAACAGTTGTGTTAGTTCAGAAAAATACATACATTTACTTTAAGGCAGCCTTTAAAATCAGAAAAAGATCACTTAAGCTATATTACGATGTCCAAAATACAATGCAATATCTAGTCTCAGATCACATAAATGATAAAATACCAGCCCAGCCCTTTTTCCCAGATCAACATAAAATATTAGAAACAACCAGAAGTCAGCCTTAGTGGCTTTGAAATAGTCACATGATGATAGATGGGTCATGTAAGTGCAAAGTGTAGTAGGAAGTAAAATAAATGAAATAAGAGCTAAGGAGGGATAGAAGGGATTTCTCCCCTCATAGGACGCATATCATCCGTGCAGTACGCCTAAGCAACTCTGTTAGGCGGTATGAAGTCACTCTTCCCTCTTCAGAGCCCTCTGAGACTCATTAAGACCTCCCTCATAACTGTAAAACTCGTCATGGTCCGCTCCCTGAGCAGTAAGACTGGGATCTTTTTAGAGGCATCTGGCTCTGCTTCAAAATGTCTGTTTCCTGCTTAATCAAGACTTTTTCTTTTGGATGTCTTGTTTTACTTTTGTTCACATTTTACACTCAGCTGTTTTGCACACGAATAGGTCAAAGTGACGTACATTAGCTTAGTACTATTTTGTTTGGAGGAATTATGAACTCTTCACAAGCCATTTCATAAAGGAGGTTTTTGTCTCCAGTATAACGGGACTCTTGTGTTAATGTTGCAAGGTGCGCTGAGGAACAGTTAACAGTGGTGGTGATCGCCAGTGTCACTGGGACCAAGTGTCAGCAATTTCTGACACATTCTTTTGAAAAAGCCCCGAAGGATAAAGGGATCTGCAATTTCTTGCCATGACAAAGAACATGGACGATTTTATGTCATTTTTAATTGAAAGTAAAGAAATGAGGTGAGTGAAGTCACTTCAGATTCCTTCACATATTATTAAAAAACTTGTTTACATCCGTCCTGTTGGAGCCAACGTTATCTAAAATAATTTTGAGTGTGTTTGAATTTGCTCAAGTTGTATATATATTATATTATTATAATATATTATTATTATTGTTACAATTTTGCGATCTGCTGTTTCAATGTTTTTGAGCTAGGTGCCCTTTTCTAGATAGATGTTTTTAACAAAAGTAAAAGTAAGTAAATGTAACGTAATGTAACATTGGAGAAAAAGTTGGAAAGTAGAACAACAAGTCAAACATTTTCAATGTGGATTCGTGTCGGAGACAAGCTTGGGGAAATGTTTGGATTAAATTAAAGACTTGGCTGTACAAGACAGTTTGCCACCAGCAGAGGTGACGTCTCTTCTCTAGTTCCGTGAGTGCAAACTTATTTATGAAGAAGTGAAAATAAATGAACGAGTCTGCCTACTGCTGACATTCTGAAGTGGATTTGATTAAAAGTTTGATTTTCCCACTACACATCCATTGACATCCTACATCTTGACTGTAGTGATGATCTGACTTGGCTACTTTCTAGGATAATTATTCATAGTTTTTACAGTAGAACATTTTCTGATTGATGAAATTATTATAATAAAAACCTTAATGTCAAGGAGTTGTTATAATTACTATTCATTGATGATTCTACTCCGGTATTTAGCAATGCTAGCAGTCTAGCTCTAGGGATGACAATGTCTGTTGGTTGGTTGGTTGGCTCACCACTTTGGTCCACACTGGAATATCAGCATGTACTGTAAGCATAGTCTGTGTGAGCATGTTGCCAGTCTCACACTAACATTTTGCTCAAAGCAACACTGTGCCTAATTACAGTCTCACAAAGCCACTGGGGTAGCTGTGGACTTATGGCGTTTTACCATTACATGGTACCTGCTCGACTCGCCTCGACTCTACTCGCCTTTTTTGGTTTTCCATTATGATAAAAAGTCCCTGGTACCTGCCAACAGGTACTTTTATTAGTACCACCTTTGTCGAGGTTCCAAGCGAGCTGAGGCGATACCAAAAGGTGACGTGAAAACCTGCAGACTGCTGGTTGGTCGGAGAGAATCGTCACGAATCACTGCGTCATCATTGCTAGAGACAGACGGGGGGGGGTGTCCTGAACAAACACGCCATTTTTAAATAGTTTAGCCAATTGTGTTTGGTTTTTTTTGCTGCCTCCAGCTTCTTTTGACACCATTGTGTCTTCTGGCAAACAGCCCCATGCCGAGAATCAAAACCAAAAACACCTTTGACGTTCTGTGTGTGTCGCGTTAGGTGACAGCAGTTTCCTGCGGCATCCCCATGACGACCAGCCATGCTCACCTCATGCATGAGGTGGTATTAAATCTGCAATGGAAAAAGGAGGATGGGGCACCGTGGTCGAGCCGAGTCGAGCAGGTACCATCTAACGGAAGAACGCCATTAGTCTCATCAAAATAGTAACACTGATCAGTCTCATGGTTTTTGTAATACAGTCAGAGAGAGAGAAGCTGCGATATACAGTGACAGCATGTTATAAACTTACACTGTAACAGGAGCTTCTGATAAGGCTCTCTTCAACCACTTCTCCTAAGCATGACTCTGCCTTATTGAACTTTTTTAAAATTTGAATAGCAAGTAATTACTGCCTGTTGGCTATTGGATACCTCAAATATTAAATCACAATTGATTTTCCGGCAGGTGACAATGAATTCAAACAACTTTTTGCTTTCTGATTGAGCATGCAACATATAACATATTTGGCACCGTACCATGCCAGTATGTTGTTCTGCATCCATCTTAGAGTGTGTGTAAGCCAGCTAAAGCTAACAGAAAGAAGCTATTTCTGCTGCTACAGTGAAGGCAATGACAGGAAGTGATTTTTCAATATTTTACCATTTGCTCTATGGAATGGACCTTTTTTATGGATTAATGTTCCTTTGTCGAATCTAAATAACCTTTGAGAATTATAAATAATCGTACAAAAACCGGTATACAGGGGGCTGTAGCTAGGGAGGTAGAGCTTCCATTGTCCATTTGTTTTGTCCTACCACTCCGACAAGGACAGCGGCCATGGTGTCTTAAAGTGCACTAGGCTCCTCTGTGTCTTAGCTGCAGACTGTTGTATGTCCCGTTGTTGGGATCCTTTCCGGGAATACAGCCACTGTTAACCTTTAGCTGTCATCAGGTAACTGTGTTTAAGCCAGCTACTAGCTACCTATGTTACCTGCTGGCAAGTGTGTGGTAACTAGTAGGGATGAGCGAGTACAGCTATCTGTATATCGTATCTGTATCTGTTTTACCACATAATTATCTGTATCCGGATCCGTACTCGGACTGGGCGGGCCCTAAACCGGAAGTGGTCAGATTTAAGCCGGAAGTGGGTCGGGTTCTCTTGAAATGTGCGGGGCATTAACCGGTATGTTATTTAAGCATGCAATTGATATGAGTTGATCAGAAATTGTTATATTAGCTGATTGGAAAACTATTACATGACAGCATCGAGCTTCAGATCAATGGTGTTGTCATGGTAACAAACAAACTATATACAGAACGTTTTGCAACAATGAAAACAACACATGCGGTTGCAATTATGAAGTAAAATGTAATGAACAAGAGTTTTCATACTCAGTATAACTTTCTTTTTTTAACTTTTTATTTTTTATGATCAGTGTGATTTCTTTTGTTTTTGGTTCTTTTTTATTTTTTTTATTTCTTTTATTTCCACACAAGGTATATGTGTGTGTGTGTGTGTGTGTGTGTGTGTGTGAGAGTGAGTGAGTAAGAGAGAGACACAGAGAGAGAGGGGGCGGGGGGGCAGCTGACAGTAAAAAAAAAAAAATCTCCGATGGCAGAGACGTAACGGGAGTTGCATTTAAACCAAGCAGCATGTCTGAAACCCACGTTCACCAGAAATCTACTGGTTACTATGTAAGGACTACAAACCCCACTTTCACCAGAAATCTACTGGTTACTATGTAAGGACTACAAACCGAAGTTAAAAACAAACCTGAAGCTGAAGAAACCCTAAACGTTAACGCAACAGATTCGCTGACCGAATTGACTGCCTGCCTGACGGAGCGGGAGCGAGCGCGAGAGAGAGAGCGAGTGCATTTCTCCATGTTCTGTGTGTGTGTGATAGAGCCGAGCGGGTTTGTAGGCTGGGGGGTGCTGTGATTATCACAGAACGCTGCGCGGCCAGTTGAGGAGTTGTATTCAATCCGAGCACGGATATTGACTCATATTACTCGGGTAATACTTGTACTCGGCAAAAGTGCTTTATCCGTACCGGATACTCGTTTCAGCCGGATACTCGGATCACCTCTAGTAACTAGCATCATGTGCAGTAGGGCTGCAACTATACACCAAACCCAGCATGTGGTTCGTATCACGATTTTTGGCCCACGGTTAGTCAGCCCCCAGCCAGCTAGCAGCCATCCACTATCATAACAGCCCCAGCCCGGGGAC
>NC_045746.1:21633172-21661446 GCF_008692095.1 Etheostoma spectabile | reverse complement strand
AGCCACGTATCTAAATAATTTGAGTGTGTTTGAATTTGCTCAAGTTGTATATATATTATATATTATAATATATTATTATTATTGTTACAATTTTGCGATCTGCTGTTTCAAGTTTTTGAGCTAGGTGCCCTTTTCTAGAAGATGTTTTTACAAAAGTAAAAGTAAGTAAATGTAACGTAATGTAACATTGGAGAAAAAGTTGGAAAGTAGACAACAAGTCAAACATTTCAATGTGGATTCGTGTCGGAGACAAGCTTGGGGAAAGTGTGATTAATTAAAGACTTGGCTGTACAGACAGTTTGCCACCAGCAGAGGTGACGTCTCTTCTTAGTTCCGTGAGTGCAAACTTATTATTGAAGAAGTGAAAATAAATGAACGAGTCTGCCTACTGCTGACATTCTGAAGTGGATTTGATTAAAAGTTTGATTTTCCCACTACACATCCATTGACATCCTACATCTTGACGTAGTGATGATCTGACTTGGCTACTTTCTAGGATAATTATTCATAGTTTTTACAGTAGAACATTTTCTGATTGGATGAATTATTAAAAAAAACCTTAAGTCAAGGAGTTGTTATAATTACTATATGATGATTCTACTCCGTATTTAGCAATGCTAGCAGTCTAGCTCTAGGGATGACAATGTCTGTTGGTTGGTTGGTTGGCTCACCACTTTGGTCCACACTGGAATATCAGCATGTACTGTAAGCATAGTCTGTGTGAGCATGTTGCCAGTCTCACACTAACATTTTGCTCAAAGCAACACTGTGCCTAATTACAGTCTCACAAGCCACTGGGGTAGCTGTGGACTTATGGCGTTTTACCATTACATGGGTACCTCCTCGACTCGCCTCGACTCTACTCGCTTTTTGTGTTTTCCAATGATAAAAAGTCCCTGGTACCTGCCAACAGGTAATTTTATTAGTACCACCTTTGTCGAGGTTCAAGGAGCGAGGCGATACCAAAAGGTGACGTGAAAACCTGCAGACTGCTGGTTGGTCGGGGAGAATCGTCACGAATCACTGCGTCATCATTGCTAGAGACAGACGGGGGGGGGTGTTCTGAACAAACACGCCATTTTTAAATAGTTTAGCCAATTGTGTTTGGTTTTTTTTTGCTGCCTCCAGCTTCTTTTGACCATTGTGTCTTCTGGCAAACAGCCCCATGCCGAGAATCAAAACCCAAAACACCTTTGACGTCGTGTGTGTCGCGTTAGGTGACAGCAGTTTCCTGCGGCATCCCCATGACGACCAGCCATGCTCACCTATGCATGAGGTGGTATTAAATCTGCAATGGAAAAAGGAGGATGGGGCACCGTGGTCGAGCCGAGTCGAGCAGGTCCATCTAACGGAAGAACGCCATTAGTCTCATCAAAATAGTAACACTGATCAGTCTCATGGTTTTTGTAATACAGTCAGAGAGAGAGAAGCTGCGATATACAGTGACAGCATGTTATAAACTTACACTGTAACAGGAGCTTCTGATAAGGCTCTCTTCAAACACTTTCCTAAGCATGACTGCCTTATTGAACTTTTTTAAAATTTGAATAGCAAGTAATTACTGCCTGTTGGCTATTGGATACTCAAATATTAAATCACAATTGATTTCCGGCAGGTGACAATGAATTCAAACAACTTTTTGCTTCTGATTGAGCATGCAACATATAAAATATTTGGCACCGTACACCATGCCAGTATGTTGTTCTGCATCCATCTTAGAGTGTGTGTAAGCCAGCTAAAGCTAACAGAAAGAAGCTATTTCTGCTGCTACAGTGAAGGCATGACAGGAAGTGATTTTTCAATATTTTACCATTTGCTCTATGGAATGGACCTTTTATGGATTAATGTCTTTGTCGAATCTAAATAACCTTGAGAATTATAAATAACGTACAAAAACCGGTATACAGGGGGCTGTAGCTAGGGAGGTAGAGCTTCCATTGTCCATTTGTTTTGTCCTACCACTCCGACAAGGACAGCGGCCATGGTGTCTTAAAGTGCAGCTAGGCTCCTCTGTGTCTTTAGTGCAGACGTTGGATGCCGTTGTTGGGATCCTTTCCAGGGAATACAGCACATGTTAGACCATTTAGCTGTCAGCATGTAACTGTGTTTAAGCCAGCTACTAGCTACCTATGTTACCTGCTGGCAAGTGTAGTGGTGAACTAGTAGGGATGAGCGAGTACAGCATTATCTGTATCTGTTCTGTATCTGTTTACCACATGAATTATTCGTATCCGGATCCGTACTCGGACTGGGCGGGCCCTAAACGGAAGTGGTCAGATTTAAGCCGGAAGGGGTCGGGTTCTCTTGAAATGTGCGGGGCATTAACCGTATGTTATTTAAGCATGCAATTGATTGAGTTGATCAGAAATGTTATATTTATGCTGATTGGAAAACTTTACATGACAGATCGAGCTTCAGATCAATGGTGTTGTCATGGAACAAACAAACTATATACAGAACGTTTTGCAACAATGAAAACAACACATGCGGTTGCAATTATGAAGTAAAATGTAATGAACAAGAGTTCATACTCAGTATAACTTTCTTTTTTAACTTTTATTTTTTATGATCAGTGTGATTCTTTTTGTTTTGGTTCTTTTTATTTTTTTTATTTCTTTATTTCCACACAAGGTATATGTGTGTTGTGTGTGTGTGTGTGTGTGTGTGAGAGTGGTGAGTAAGAGAGAGACACAGAGAGAGAGGGGGCGGGGGGGCAGTGCACGAAAAAAAAAAAAATCTCCGATGGCCGAGACGTAACGGAGTTGCTTTAAACCAAGCAGCATGTCTGAAACCCACGTTCACCAGAAATCTACTGGTTACTATGTAAGACTACAAACCCCACTTTCACCAGAAATCTACTGGTACTATGTAAGGACTACAAACCGAAGTTAAAAACAAACCTGAAGCTGAAGAAACCCTAAACGTAACGCAACAGATTCGCTGACCGAATTGACTGCCTGCCTGACGGGCGGGAGCGAGCGCGAGAGAGAGAGCGAGTGCATTTCCATGTTCTGTGTGTGTGTGATAGAGCCGAGCGGGTTGTAGGGGGGGGGTGCTGTGATTATCACAGAACGGTGCGCGCCAGTTGAGGAGTTGTATTCAATCCGAGCACGGATATTGACTCATATTACTGGGTAATACTTGTACTCGGCAAAAGTGCTTTATCCGTACCGGATACCGTTCACCGTACTGGATTCATCTAGATACTAGCATCATGTGCAGTAGGGCTGCAACTATACACCAAACCCAGCATGTGGTTCGTATCACGATTTTTGGCCCACGGTTAGTCAGCCCAGCCAGCTAGCAGCCATCCACTATCATACAGCCCCAGCCGGGGACACATCCACAGTCAGCCCCCAGCCAGCTAGCAGCCATCCACTATCAAACAGCCCCAGCCCGGGGACACATCCACAGTCAGCCCCCAGCCAGCTAGCAGCCATCACTATCATAACAGCCCAGCTGGGACATCCACAGTCAGCCCCAGCCAGCTAGCAGCCATCCACTATCATAACAGCCCCAGCCCGGGGACACATCCACAGTCAGCCCCCAGCCAGCTAGCAGCCAGCCCGGTCAGCCTAATCTTTTAACTCTTAAGAACACTAACAGCAGTTTACTGAACCGTCAGGAACTAGCGGCCATTCGTAGTGTTACACCTCCTTTAGCATTACCGGTGCCCCCCCCTCTTTGCTTTTTGCAATCTTTACAGTAATTTTGCAGTGATGCTATTGTTACCTTTTACGCCTGTTTTGGAGCACCAGAGTGCAGCTCAGGCATTTAAGTAACACCGTATTTTCTGCTTTGTCATATTGGCACCGGGTTTCGGTAACCAACCCTAATCCCCTGTTCCTCTTCTCCACATCTCAAAGCGTCCCTTGGGCAAGAAACTGAACCCCAAACTCAGAATGGTTAGGCCATCATGCATGGTAGCACGCTGGAATCGACGTGTGAATGAGAGGCAAAAAAAAAAGATACAAAAAATTATTACATTTGATAGTAGTAATTAACATACTTAATGGTTAGTTTACATGTTACCAAATAATAGCAGCTGTGCTACCATGTTTGCTTTCAAAAGACTTCACATGGTTCAGTTAGTGGATCCTAAACTTCCCTTAATGCAACTCAATAGTCTTGAATTAGACTTTCTCTACCTGGTAATGCCTACATTGTTCAATTGAACAGGTCAACAATCCCAGCTTTTGGGTTTGAAAACAAAGCTAACTCCAATGATGTTTTGTGCTCAGAATAACGAGCCACATTGAGGTTTTACAACTGTTTTCACAGACAAGTACGTTGAACTTTATGCTTTTAATCGTTTGAGTGGCTCTTCACTTTACAATTCAGTTCCGTTTCTCAGCCTAAAAAAACACTGAATGTTTGGCTCTGCCCAGTTAAATTGAGCAGAAACGTTTGCAACCTCTTTGAAAAATGATGTCAGTTCATCTTCTGTGAATCCTAAGTGCCTCTTTGAGCTAATACAGATCCATATTCATGTTTTGTTAGGAAATACAATGAGCAACCTGTAATAGAGAAAATTGGATAAATACACACATCTACCGTTCGATGTTCTCAGCCGCATCGCCTATTAATCCCAAATACAAAACTGTCAGATAATCTCTGGTAATAAAACAACAGAGGATGTATTTGTAGAGCTGATCCAGAGTCTTTGCCATCCACCTCCCTGTGGATGCCAAACACCGTCTCTGTCTCTGTGTAGAAATGAGTATATCTCCGCTAGAGAACATCAAGGGCTTTATTTCATTTGCAATATTGATCTTGTTGTACTTGAATTGTTTGATGCTCACTCCCATGGAAAGATGACAGACTGCAATCTAATTGATTTGGCTCAGTTAGCTTCAGAGGACAAGCGATGCTGAGAGGCAGCGTGTTTGCTCAACACCGTGTTGGAAAATGTTAGAAAATAATATGCGTGTCATAATATCATAACCACCTTTTAATGCTTCTCTAATGCTCGCTGACTTAGCGTGGAAATGAATTTCTCTATTTCCTGGAATCTGAAGTGCAGTGATTGTACATCCAAAACCAGCGCTCAATGCTTTTAAGAGGCACTAGCGTGCTTTCAAGCATTTGTCTGCGGTTGACACGCGACGAGTAATTGAAATAAAAAATGAAGGTGGTCTGGTCATTATCAGTTATGATGATTCAGTGTATTTTGATAATGCAGCTTGAGATGAATCTCAGATAATGATGTACATTAAGCTGCACAGTTTTAATTTTCATCCTCAAATCTCCTCACTCCTAGCAAATCCCATTCACCCCCATCCACCCCCCCACCCCCCTTCACAGCCTAATGACAATTTTATGGGAAACGTCATTAGGCAAAGGATGTCGAACCGATAAACATCAGCTTATGTTAACTCTGGGATAAAGTGGCCTTGCTGTGGTCTTGTTATGCTGATGTCCAGGTTTAAGGGTTGGGTGTGACCAGACAGATAAGTTATTGCTAATTAGGCCTAATAAGTGTTTCAAATGAGGTAGCTTTCCATCCTTTTCTTTCCTCCCTGTTCATTCAGGACATACATCCACTGGGGCTTGGTGTTTTGTTGTGCACACTGGTCTGGAGTCAGCCTAATGAAGAGAAAGCATCACAGGCTGCATCGGTACTGCCAAACAAAGACGGTGATTCATCTAAACTGTAATCTGAACAGAGAACAGTCAATGGGTGTCTTCTAGTGTCAGTCCAATGTATCAAGATCATGCAGGCCTTTTATTAAGTATCAGATCACAACTATTCATGTGGTCCACTTCTGGTATAATGGAGGCTTTTCCTTGACCGTGGACACACAAAAAAAGACTGCAATTATATCTTCATTCTTCATCTATTTTCATTACATATTTAAGTTAGTCACTTCATGGTCATTATTTTTTGTAAGTGCATTCCTCCTTTGTCAGCCTTATTTTCCCAGTTTCAAGTACGTTGGGTCTCTCTGCGTCAATTGTTTATTGGCACACGAGTGGAGAATGAGCATCACCAGTACCTCATACGTATGTTCATAACACCAGTGGATGCAAACGGATGTTAAATCCCATTTTCCTTTGGCGATTTCTGGAAATGTAGGCAAACTTTTGCTACATTTGAAAGGAAACTTGGCTGGTGAGAGTCAATCGATTGTGTAAACTAACGACAGCCCTAGAATTAGATAACACCGCTGGAGTTAAGAAGAGAGAAACTGGCACTCGCATACTGTTTCCTTTTCTTCTTTTTTTGCTTTGCTCCTGTATTTGTTGTTAATGTATTTGTTGTTGCTTTCTGCAGCACGTTTTTGCATTGGCAGCACATTTGTGTTGTTTGTTTTAGATCTTCCAATGTGTTTTTGAATTGGCATCGTTTCTGAAGCTAGGGCACGTTTTTCCCATAGACTCTCCTAATGGAATGAAATATTACTCTTGTAACTAACGTTTCCACTTCCTGGGGTGGCCAGGCCGGTTCCTTCTCACTTCGGAGTCTTCAGCCTCCATTTGATTCCAGTTTAGCTCCATCCTCAGTAACTGTTTGTGCCTCCCTTACCATATTCTCAAATATACTAGTTACATTATATACAGTATATGCCTAAAAAATATAATTTTAATGGAAATCATGGACAGCATGTGTGTTAATCTTTAACTTCCCTGATGGATCTACAAACCCTCCATAGTAAAGCCGAGTTTGTCTAAATCCTGATGCTTTTAGGAACTTTAGAGCATTTTTGATGTGTTCTAATCTATTGTGTGAAAAGAGAATATTTTATGATTAGACTTATTTTGAATTATGTATGGGGGAATGTTATTAACCTATATAGGATGTTTGAGGATCAAACTCATTGCATATTCAGCATTTTTCTTTTAGGCTACGGTTTAGAATGTTCTATAAATTTACTGAGGAACTAACATCCGCTGTATGTAGCATAGTAAACACGTCACACAACGTGTCTTATTATAATAATCATTAATGCACTTAGCACTTCAGTCATGAGGAAGGTTACTGAGGCTGTTACAATACATGTTCAAAGGTGTTATAACATGATCAGTAGAATTTTTCTCTGGCATTAATGGACTTTTTATTGATTTTTAAACAGCTCAGCAAAAGTGTCCCCATGTGCCGAAAAGTCTACTTTATCAAAGATGAATTGAAGAGTTGATTCATGATATGGTTACTAATGAATCGCTGAGTTTGTGTCCAATATTTGCAAATAGTTGCATTGAAATCTTTATCACCTGAGAAGCATGAGGTGGATCTTAGTGTTTATTTGGGTTATGGCTAAAAAGTGATGCCCACACAAACACGTCCTTTCATGTCTCTTGGTTTCTTCTGAACCTGACTGCATCTGCCCCTGTGGACTACTCAGTGGGAATCTAAATGCTAATGCATTTAAAAGACCAGTGTGCTGAGAGAATGCAGGCAGGGAAATCTTGGAAACACATTATGAGGAAAGCTTTTTAAGGACACCATATATTTTTTGATTAAATGTAGTGTATTGTTGGTTTGCTAATTTTCACTATTTTTTAATCTCTGGTCTTTTAGTTAGTTTTTGAAAATCCCTACCAATTAAATTTTAACCCACATCTGACCTCAAATAACCCCACAGACACGGAGCACAACTCTGGATACTTGCCTGACACTTACTGTCGATGCCTTATCCCATAAGACCTCCATCTAATACGCTTTGCTGTCTAATGCAGCTGCTCATGATTTCATGGATGAAGGCAAATTTGTAAAGCAAAATCCTCTGGCAGGTTGAGAACACTTCGATAATCCCCTTGCGAGCATGTCTTTAAATGAACAGGTGCCAAGATAAATGCACCCTGCAACTATCCTAATGATAAGCAAACAACACAGGCCCAAAGTATACAGAATGCTGTCACACCAGCTAGAAGCCTGTAGCACTTCTGGCATCTTTAAGAAGAGCTGAACCCTTAAAGGCCTCAAAAACAAGCTGGTGCACTTTGAACAACCCGGCCACCCAAGGGAATCTGCAGGGAACTTTTACTGTTGTTACACGGCTGTTTTAAATTTGTGAATTCCTAAAGATCCCATGATTTCTGCCTTGAAAATGGTCTTTTGTATTTGCCTAATACTCTGGCCATTACCAACGAGTTTGGCGACTTAAGATCATCTGCTACCATAGGCGTCCATAAGAGGACGAGAAGAGTTTGACTTCCACAGAGAGCCCCAGAACGGAGTCCCTGACTGGCTGG
Source organism: Etheostoma spectabile (assembly GCF_008692095.1). Classification (NCBI taxonomy): domain Eukaryota; kingdom Metazoa; phylum Chordata; class Actinopteri; order Perciformes; family Percidae; genus Etheostoma; species Etheostoma spectabile. Next base: position 21,653,253 of record NC_045746.1, on the reverse strand, counting down.
ATGTATTTATGATGCTTCACAGGCCGGATACTGAAATGAAAGAGGCACCACTTGAGGGGTTCTCTGTCTTAATCCGTGGACATTATCTCTACACTGTAAGCGGGTCTTGGCTCGTTACCTCGCAGTAGAGAGCCAGGCTGGCAGGGTTGCAGGGAGAGAGGCAGAAAGGGAAGGGGAAGAAGGGAGGGCCTAGCCCGGCCGTCGAGAATGTAATCTCCAGATTAGGGGGCGAGACGAATTCCTGCTGCCAGCCTGACCTTGTCAAGGCAATGGAGGAGCCAGAGTGAAATTGAGATTTCAGGACAGGAGCGAGTCAAGGCTTCTTTTTTTTTTAAATTTTAGCCTCAGCGTTTCTCTTTCAAGGGTCACTGCCTTGACAATATTATCCACACTAAATGTGTGTGGTCACAAGGGTAGCACACATGAAATGTGTGTTGGGCAAACTGTTTCTGGCACTGACCATACTGCCTGTAACCCCCGCGGTCTGTCAGTGCAGTCTTTATGGGATGAAGCAACAACATGAAAAATGTCCAAAACACCATTGTTTTATCTTAATTTATTGCAACCGGGACTGACTCCATATTTTTCTCATATGTCAAGTCAGTCTAGATTAGTATTTATATATGGATGAAGACCTAGTTGCCCTTTTTTCTAGCTTGATACATTTGGGCATATGCTCAATTATTGTAATTTTTGTAAAGTACAATTAAGTAACATGAATCTGCAGTGTATTCGAGATTCATTGAAGTTTGTTAATGTAACTTTAAAAAGAAGAAATAAGACATTATTCCTCTTACAAATTAAAAGTTGAATTAATTACAATTCTTGCTCAATTTATTAATCAGAAGCTCAGATACTTGGTCAGGTATGACCTGTAGATTATTGCGGCCAATGTTTGCCAGTGTTGTACTCTTTAACTGGATATTGCTTTGTAATTGACCATTACTGAGTCAGTTCACTTACTTTTTTTTTTACTCTTTTCTACTTGTGCTACTGTTACTTTATGTTTTAGCATTTAGCCTTATCCCATAACTACCACTTAGCAAAATGTGTGGTGCTTCAATATTCATGATTAAAAAACCAACAACTAAAGGTGAAGTTAAAGAAGTTGATTTGAATGTTGCTAAACTCTGATTGGTGCACATAACATCACCTTTTCCCAACTGAGCCCTGCCCACTTCAAACCAGTAAGAAAAGAAAGGACAAAAACAGCAACACAAACAAAGCTCTCGCAAAATACCCAAACGTTTAAAAAAAAAAAGTGTAAGATCCCATTGGTCATTATAGCAAGCTAATTGACAAAGCAGGTTATCTGGGCCTTTAAATAATGCATGTTCAGGACTTTCTGTTTTTGTGAACAAGCTTCCGTCCAGAATTTTCTATATCAAACATTTTAGTTTGAATATTTCAACTTAACGAGTGACCTCAATGTCCTTTGATTGTGTTTATATAAGCATGTTCTGGTGGAACAGAAAATAAGAATAATGATGCAGTATTCATGTTTGAGAATTTCATTCATTTGACCCGTAATTGCAAAACAACAAAATAATGAGTCTGTCGGCTGCAGACAGCCGCATGCAGCATCAGTTGCATAAATGAAGTGGCAGAAAGCTGCCGATAAACCACCATTGTGCTATTTAGACCAGATACATTTTTATTACCCAGACGCTTGTTGGAGCAGAAGAGAAAGTCACTGTCTTCCAATTTTCAATTTCCTCATTTACGCAGGGAAACACACTGTGAGCTAAGCTGCTCTATGCAGGTGCTTCCTGTCTGTGCTGAAATGAAGAGCGGTGCAAATAATAAGAACTTTCATTAAATACAATTGAATGTTTGCATTGGAACATAGAAAAATTGCCACCTAGTTGTTAATGTTTCATGATTTGGAATGCAAGCAGCATCGCCTCGAAATAACAAATGTAACTCAACACATAACAGTCAACATCAAACAAAATAAAATACACCGTAGCACGTTGTTTAATTGAAATGTCAAATGTTTCTCCTATTATTATAGACCAAAGGAATGTCTATGAATAGTGCATAAAGGCAGATGTAACTCCTGACAGTCAGTATTTACTGCAGCTGAAAGGCTTCTGTGAGAGATGTACATTGCCATGGGGCACCACATGGCGATAAATGCCAGTTAGATAAATACCTGTAGGTTGAGCCACTAACATAAAACAAAATGTGGCATGAAATACTTTTTTATGTACAATTAATTCCGAAGCACCAGTCTGTTCGGCTGAATTGAGCCAAGATATGGCGTTATGTGGCTCCTCTCGCTCTGTGAAAGAAAACATTTCCTGATACCATATGGCGTTTTTCTATGATGTGGTACCTGCTCGACTCGCCTCGACTCTACTCGCCTTTTTTGGTTTTCCATTATGATAAAAAGTCCCCGGTACCTGCCAACAGGTACTTTTTTTAGTACCACCTCTGTCGAGGTTCCATTCGAGCTGAGGCAATACCAAAAGGTGACGTGAAAACCTGCAGACCGCTTGTTGGTCGGAGAGAATCGTCACGAATCACTGCGTCATCATTGCTAGAGACAGACGGGGGGTGTCCTGAACAAACACGCCATTTTTAAATAGTTTAGCCAGCTGTGTTTTTTTGCTGCCTCCAGCTTCTTTTGAAATTTGTCTTCTGGCAAACAGCCCCATGCCGAGAATCCAAAACCACATACCTTCAACGTTCTGTGTGTGTGTGTGTGGAGATGCGTTAGGTCACGGCAGTTTCCTACAGCGTCTACATGACTTATGTCTTAAATCTGCAATGGAAATTGGAGGATGGGGCACCCTGGCCCGAGTCGAGCCGAGCAGAGCTGATGCTAGCAGTGGGTTAGCACCATTGACTGGAAATATTAATGGAGAAAGCATCCAGTTCGGCAAAGTGCTGCAAATGTGGAAGAGCCTAAGACCTGCATTCTATCTGAATTCCAGTAGGGCGCAACACGTGCAGTTGCAAAAGGAGGTCTATGAGAAAGTGACCCACAGTTAAAATTTTCATAATGACTTTATGTTCTCAATCGCTAGTTTTAAGTCTTCTGTAACACAGAATGATTTTCATTTTTTGAATTATGGTCTCGTTGATTTTAGAATCAGCAATAAAGCGGGGGGTGTTTAAGGGCTGGGAAGGGTCTGTGTGTGTGAAGTTTGAATGTTCTCCCCGTGTTTGCGTGGGTTCCTCCCACTATAAAGACATGCATGCTAGATAACTAGCACAACAGTTGAAAATTAGCCGACTGGCTAACACTGGCGCATTTACAGAAATGTTAATTAATGAGCTTTGTCCTAATCGGATAATTAAATCTTAACCAGGATGGCTGCCCCCGTAACAGGAAACTCAACAACGGATAGCAGTTCTCCACAAACCAATGGGTGACGTCACACATGCTCTCTCTACTAACTTTACAGTCAATGGTAAGCACCAAATAGTCTCCTTTACTTTTGCCCACATCATTAAAAGGTGTCATAAGATCTATAAAAGACTGTGTGGAGTTTATTCAAAGTTTGAGACACAAACTGGTGTCAGAATACCCTTGTGCATTCAAAGCCACTGTGAGGTCTTGGATAATTAGTGTTGGAATCAGTGCATACACCAGGGAGAATGTACTTCTCATTATATTTGTTGGCTGTGAACTTTTGCTTCACACATATTGTTTGCCAAAGTGGCCAGTAAGGGCACTCGGACTGCCTTGTTAGAGTACTGCTGACCCAATGCTTTTTTTCTCATTTAAATTAGAAGTAATTTGGTCTTAATATTTTTATATTATTGGCAATTTTTATGGGAAATATAAGTTTAGGATCATTCAAGCAGTAAAGTAAACATTCCCTACATTGCATTGGAAAGCATTTTTTCTCAGTAAACTTGCCTATTAAAAGATTGATGTTCTCTGCCTTTCACCCAGTGCATTTCAATCCGGAGAGACTTTGTTGCAGATATGCAACAATTTATTGTACATATGCATAATATGAACTGTACAGAGTCTTTGATGATTAGACTTTGTCTAATCATTGTTATAAAATCAGTTTTAAAGGGGTAGAGAAGCCCCCCCGATGGAGTCTAGACACTGGTGGCGGCGGCGAAGGAGCCCGAAGATCAGACCGAAAGAGTCGCCGAAGCGTTCTGCTGGAGGAAGACCCAGGGGGACTGGAGGTGGAACGGGAGGAGGAGGGTTGCACACTTTGCCTGAAATGACAGCTGGCAGCAGTATGAGAAACAGATTTAAAGCAGGGATGTCATTCTGTGATTGGAACGGGAATTTTGTGGCGTATTCTGGTTGATTTACTGAAAATGAATGTCACTTAACAGCTGAATAGTTTTAGATTTTTGTTTTTAGATAGCAGTGATTGTTATTATAAGTCATCCTGAAAGAATTTGCGCTGAGCTTCATTTGCATTTTACTCCAGTATACACTGGGTGAATGGATGACCGTCCTTTTTTCTGGATCTGTTTCATTCACATGAACAGGAATAGTTCATCGTTTTGGGAAATACGCGTATTGGATTACTTAACAAGATTTAGTGGGGAAGATTGATACCAATCCCATGTGTGTGTGCTATGTATGGAGCTAAGGCAAGGAAACCATTAGCTTAGCGTAGCATAGTGACTGCAAGCATGTGGAAACAGCTACTGTAGCACAGAAGCCCTTTGAGGATTGATAAATTGTTGCTTGGTAGGGAATTGTTACATTTACTGTTAAAATCACAAAGTGCCACTTCTACATGTTGGTTTTTGTACAGATGAAACAAGAAATAACACGTTCATTAGTGCGCCTTTTAAAGTGATTGGTTAACTGGGAAGAGAGCAATGCTGGCTGTTTTTCTCCGTCTTCATGCTAAGCTACGTTAACTGGCTAGGGATTTGGTATAGACAGTCAATTGTTTGTCTAATTTGGAGTCACATTAGTTGCCACATTTAGCATCCATTTGTCTTCAACTAGGGTTTAGCTTAAGGACATTCTTTTATGGTTCATGACAATTATTAAATATGACACATTTAAAGTGCAAAGCAAATGGATTGAAACGGCTGTTTGTTTTTTTCCAAAGACTTTAATGCAATGGAAGAATCTTAGAATCAGTTTTTTTACATTTTGAAGCAGCACTCACTGTTGTGATAGAGTTTATTATTACATTTTAGTGGAGAAGGGATTCACCAGCCTCTCTTTCTGGTACTGGCAGTGTGGTAACAAGGGATACACCCGGTGTGCCGATACTGTAGATATGATGTATCACACCCCTTCATTTAATTGATACACTTAATGGCCTTCATCCCCAACTCAACCCTCCAACATGCAGCTGAAGTCATGCATAATCCCACAAAATCTACCCAGCTTATGAATTTTAAATGGTGAGGCCTAAATCACAGAGGGAATCCACTTCTAATAGAAAAGCAGACAGCTGGGATGGTGTGGCAGTGTTTGGTGTCGTCACCCAGGCAGACGCATTCTATAGACTGTAAATATATTTTTAATGTGTGCAAAGGATACCCTTTAAAAAAACAAGAAGAGCCCACGGAAACCAAAAAGACAACTGTAGCTCCCTTAAGTCAATAGGTCTCCGCTGCTCAGATGGATAATGGAACTATTGAATAGTGAAGATTTTCTTCAGTTGGGTTATATGATATGAGACTCTCATATCTATGTGCTCTGGAGCAGCATCTTACCCTATTTATTGTTGCATATGCATGTAAATCCATTTTCCCTAATGAGGGCTGTTGCTGATTAAGCATTATTATTGCTGCAGAGCAGCTGAGTTCTTTTCATTCTTTTAATTTAAGTCATATACCTTAGAGGGGCTGCAAATGTACACAGTGTAGTATGAATGGTTTGATTTAACAAGTAGTCCAGAATAATTCTGGTTTATTACAGTGTGGGTATTATCTTCTCTTTACTGGCCTTTAAGGTTGGGGGGTACGCTTAAAAAGTACTGTAGTAGTACACTATTACTACTGTAGTAGTGTACTTTTTCTTTTTTAGAGCGAGACCTAGACAAGATGGCACACTGTTACAAGTTTACAAAAATACAAAATGCAGTCCCTCAAGGATTTTGCGGCTTTATTTTAGATAGTTGCGGCCCAAAATGGCGTAGAGTAAGCTTTTGTAAACAATTGCTATAAAAGTTGCAATGTTTTTTGTATTTTAGTTGTTTGACAGTGAAGTTGCAAAATATATATATATATATATATATATATATATATATATATATATATATATATACTGTATGTACTACATGTATATATGTATGTATAGTTCTTTAAAAATAAAAGGAAACTTTTGGGGAGAATAATTACTCTGGTCTGAGTTTTCCTAGTAACCTATATAAAAAGGCTCATCATGCTGCAATGGCTGGTGGATTTAAGACAAAACAATAATAATTTATTGAATTAATAAAATTTGAAGATACTGTATGTGTTAGTGGCTTGTTGGTTACTTTTTTAACCTGACCTGGGACACACATTCTTACGGTTTGATATTGGACTTTAACTTATCATTGCACTACGATAACAAGCGTAGCTGCATGTCCTCAATTTAGGTCATCCTGTCCGTCTCATCTTTTTTCTGCATCCACCGTGTGTGTGTGTGTGTGTGTGTGTGTGTGTGTGTGTGTGTGTGTGTGTGTGTGTGTGTGTGTGGCGGGAGGAACTGAGCGGTAGCCCCGCCCGCTGTAGAGAGCCGACAGGATTGAAACAGCGGACATCAGAGTGAAAACTCATTATAGCGTACATTGATGTTAAAATGTATACAGGTTGGCAGGACATTCGAAATGTTTTGCATCTTCCGCTGTATGTTTGTTTATAAATGTGATGTTCAAGTCACACACGTCTCGTCTTCATATCAGAAACAAGGATACATTTGGACATGTACACTACCGGTCAAAAGTATGGGGCCACTTACAAATTTCCATTCCACTCGATGTTAGACAGAATACCGCTGATCTGAGTGGGGCTGATCTTTAATGCAATATCTACATTGCCCATTTCAGCACACATTCATCCAATGTTCCAGGCAATCTGTTCACTATCTGATATAATAAAAAAAAAACTAACTGAGAAAACATTGGAGAACCCTTTTGCAATTATGTAAGCACATAATGTAATATGAAAACTGCTGCGCTGGTTAAAAAAACAATGCAACTGATCTCAGCTGGTATTCTGTCTATATGGAGTGCAAACAACAATGTTAAAAACAACAGACCAAGCCAGAAATCTTGGTGTATCTGGACTCAGACCTGAACTTTAACAGCCACATTAAGACAATTACAAAGTCAGCCTACTATCACCTTAAGAATATCTCAAGGTTAAAGGACTTATGTGTCAACAGGTTTGGAAAACTGTCCTGCCTTATCTTCAGTAGACTTGACTACTGTAACGGGGTCTTTACAGGTCTCCCAAAAAATCAATCAGCAGCTGCAGCTGATTCAGAACGCTGCTGCTCGAGTCCTCACTAAGACCAAGAGACTGGATCACATCACTCCATGTTCTGAAGTCTTTACACTGGCTTCCTGTGTCTCAAAGAATTGATTTCAAAGTACTCTTGCTAGTTTATAATCACTTAACGGTTTAGGTCCAAAATATATGCTGATCTGCTACTACACTATGAACCACCCAACCTCTCAGGTCATCTGGGACGGTCTGCTTTCTGTCCCCAGAGTCGAACTAAACAGGTGAAGCAGCTTTCAGTTTCTATGCTCCTCATATCTGAATAAACTCCCAAAACCTGTAGATCCTGCTGACTCTCATTTCTTTTAAATCAAGGCTGAAGACCTTTCTATTTGATGCTGCTTTCTTAAATGACTACATTTTCTTTAAATTTCTTATGCTGCACTGTAAATTTTATTCTTGTGTTTTATGTTTCTCTTTGTTTTTAACTGTCTATTCATGTGTTTTACCGGTTTTTAATGCTTGTGATTTTTAACTGTTTTTACTTGTGTTTTATCTGTTTAACTGATTTTGTGTAAGCACTTTGAATTGCCTTGTTGCTGAATGTGCTATACAATAAAGCTGCCTTGCCTTGCCTTGCCTGCCTTGCATGGAAATTTCGAAGTGACCCCAAACTTTTGACCGGTAGTGTATGTGTGTTACGTCAACCCGTCCCTCCTGCCTGGTCATTGGCTCTCAGAGTTACATACTGATACAAAGTCTAAGACGTGGGACAGCTGGGATTGGTTGAAGCCACGGGAAACTCCGGTTATTGGTCAAATGTGCGGAACAGTTGCCATGATTGGTAAAAATTGCGAGTCGCACCACATTTACGGTGTTTGGTTGAATTGGAAGGACTGACACGGGGTGAGACACGGGGTGAGATGCAATAAATCGTACAAATGTGCATAATGGCACACAATATTCAACTGTCTCTCCTCAAAGACAGTCATGGTGTTGAACTCGGCTTTACACACAAAATGTTATTAAAGTAGGTGTGCAAAAAATAAACAAAAATGGAGAGAGCATACTTTCTCACTTTTAACTGGGAATAATTGTCTCTATTGATAACAGATCAGTAACAGTTAGCTAGCTTGCCTGTTTGTGTTTCTCGTAATCTTAGCCTTAGTTGTATATTTCGTGCCTTGATTTCGGTGTCTGCGTTTCAAAGCCATCTCCCGCGGTGACGTTTTTGGTGGAGCTGTTCGTTTAAAGTCGACTCGGATGAAAGCGAACGTTTTGACAATAAACTGAATCCACACAACAACATGTGGAGTTAAACTGGACGGGCCCAATAACCCTTGTTAAAATAACTTGTTAAACTATAACGTGAGCGGCAGCCATTATGTCGGCAGGATCATTCAAAAGGTAACCCGTCTGCCATATTTCTGATACCGTGGCGGAAGAGATTTTGCCACGGTGGGCCGCCATTACAGAATCAACATAGAGGAAACAGTGCATATAAAGCATTTTGGAGTCTGAAAACTCAAAAGGATTCAGGACTCAAGGAAGCAAAGGTGTAGAAATAATTCAGCTGCTCTTGAGCAATATTAATAAGCCACATGTTTCAGCAGCAACAAACCTCGTCAGGGGAAATAGATGTACGTGCATATTCTTCAATATATAGGCCAAGTGGCTTACCCTGGAGCAAAGATTCCAACATAACATATAAAGGAAAATTCTCCAAATTCAATAATTCATTTATTTATTTAATCTGGGTGTCAGAGCAGCGGAGGTACATTGGCTTTAAGAGCTTTATCAACCTACCGAATTTCTTTTATTCTTCACATATCACAAGGCAGCATTGTTTTGAATGGAAAGTGTGTATTCACATGGACAGCATCCATAACAATCAAGAAAAAGACTTCTGGTGATATTTTGTCAGTGAGTGAGTTCTATGATTCCAAGGCACTAATTGAATTGTGGTATGCATTGTGCCTCGCCAACAGCCAAATTAGAACACGCTATTCACTTTGCGTTTGCAGCCAGAAGAGAGGAGTGTCGTAGAGCTGGAAGGGGGATAAAATAATACAACAGGCGGGTGGTGCTTGGGTCAGTGACGCATGTTTAAATCTTTTTGTGTTGAGCACCTGGTAACGACTCTGAGATGGAAGAAGGTTCTCGGTTCACGTTGCCACATTTTCACCCTCATAAACTGTCACTCAAACAAGATCTTCTGAAAGCACTGCAGTTAGTTGTTCTCACCAGCTGATTCTGTGTCGGCATGTTTAGAGGGCCGAGCTCATTTGAAGCTGCAGTTCGGCTGCCGCCTATTACACCTGCTAATTGATTGCCGTGCACTGTTTCAACTTTGGACTCGAAATGCTACATTTTCTTTACAGGCAAGTTGGAAAGATTGTGCTGTAAGCTTTAAAAAAAACAAAAAAAAAACATTGAATGTTTTGGAGTTGAAACACAATCTCAGTCACAATCTTCCAATTCACGATCAGAGCCTGAATGTTTTGAGGACAACGCCTGGTGGAAGAAAGAAACTCAGTCTTGGCATGTTGCTAGGCAATGCATTAAATATTAATGTTGTCTTTTCTCAGAACGTGTGCACTCTCTGCCCCCCTTGGGATAACCAAAGCTAAAAGATATCTCCATCTCACTGATACTTTTTTTTGTTATCCTCGTTAAAACTCCTATCAGAGGATTTAATTACATTCTGCAAATGTATTGCTGCAGAGCTTTGAGAAATCACTATTGGCTTTGTAGTTTCTAGTTTGCAGTGCTAGATAGATAGAGATACTTAATTCATCCCGAAGGAAATTAAGGTGTCCAATCGCTTATACACATCTTATACACATCATACATTCGCATAGGCACACAGACAATATGACACCGACAATATGAAATCAACGCACACATACATACTACATACTACAGTGTGTGAAAAAGGTGCAATGGTATCACAGCGCAATCAGTCCTGGTAGTTATGTGTATGTATAAAGGCACCCAGATGAAGGCTTGGTACAAAAGGCAGTGTGCAGAGCAGCCTTAAACCCTGAAGTCAATCCCCCTCCTCCCCTTCAGTGCTGATATGCTCAGCTCGTTTCTGACCTGCAGTAATTGAAAAAGGGTTATGTGGTATGTCTGTGGTGTCTGTGAGCCTGTTTGAATTGATCATGTTTTCAGTTTGAAACTGCTTATTTTGGCTGAATCTGATCACCATCACATCTGATTCTGAACCAGTCTTCAAAAATCTCTGTTAAAACGGGAAGTGTAAAGCTAAAGCATCGTGACTTCTCCGTTTTGAATCGTATTTATTTCCCCATTCACAAAAACAGTTTTGAACAGGAGAAATAAATCTGTGATGGAGTTCGCCCTCGGCCTCACCCTTTCACCTGCTGGGCTTTTAGCCTGGAGTCTTTGTCGTTGCCTCGCCGCACCTCTCAACTGCCCTCTCTGCAAACCCATTTTCCTGGCACTGAAACACAGATGTTATCCATCTGATTAAACGTTCAAGGTTACAACTCCAAATACATCAAAGTCTACCTCTCCCATAAGAAGAAGCGTGACAGCCAACATTTTTGGTAGCCCGGGGGTGCGTGCTCCAGTGTCCTCCCCATCACGTTTTGTCTTTACAAGTAAATCGGTATCTCTAATTGTCAGGGACCAAGCAGTAGGACACACATGCAAGGACACACGCTTGTTAAGACAAGTTTAGGCTTTATTTCACCAAGTATATCAATTTAAAGTTTCAAACAAAAATACTTGTGGGTCTTTGACAAAACTGAGGTCAACATAACGATACTACACGGTGCGTATTAACATAACAAACCACACACAAAGGGTAGAGAATTTAACTTACTACAATTATCAAGACCCAAAATAAACCCCACAACCAACCATAAGAAATTACTAAAGAAAAAAACACCTAATATTAATCTAACCCAAACAAATTAGCCACATGCTGCTGTATTTTGTAGTTCAGAGTCCCCCAGCCCACTGCCTGGAGTTGGTTTCTTCCACTTCCTGTGGTGGAGCATAAAAGGCAGTCAAACTGCAGCTCTGCCTTTCAGCAGCAGCAGCCTGTGGAGAAACAAAGACAGGTATAAAGCACTAAACAATTCTGATCAAATGAATCCTATTAGGAACCAAAATCCATACACGCAGATTGGAATTTTTAGCATAATTTATAAAAAGAATAAACATATCTAAAGAAAAATTTGTAAAAACCCAAACCATTACCACCACTTTAGATGCGGGCGGTTGATAGGGCCGTCCCATTAATGATGGTGGAGAGCCAGCCAATAGAGGAGATGAATGACACTGAAGGGATCTAGCATTCCTTGTTAACAAGGCTTTAATGGCGAGAGTAAATCTGCAGACTACTGCCCAGGAAAACAAGTCAATTAGGAGAAAATCAAAACAAATATTCACTGATTTAATTCCATCAAATACAATTCCTTGTTTTATATGTCATAGTACATCAATACTTTGCCCGGGGAAAACTGTAAGGGGCCTTTTGGAATTTTTTCTTATATTTTATAGACTTTCAAACTAAAGAAATAGTTTAACACATTGGGTAACTTGCTTACTACTTTCTTCCCAAAAGTGAGATAAAAAGATTAACATCAATTTCATGTGTGTGTAAGGTATAAGGCTTGACTAATACTTATTTTCATTATGGATTAATCTGTTGATTATTTTCTTAGATATTTCAGTATTCCTTCAGTGTTTTTCTTTTCGTCCAAGCAACAGTCAAAGACCCAAAGATATTCTGTACAATAGAAAGTTGGAAACCAAAAACACTTTTGGAATATCTCCCCAAACGATTGATTATCAATTTAATTTTCAAAACGGATGCTGATTTATTTTCTACGAATCAACCAATCAATCAATCGCCATATTGTTTCAGCTGGAATGACGTATGGAGCTTGAGATGGCACATGGCTAGTCTGGCTTAGCATAAATATTTAAGGAGTGAGAAACAGCTCAGGTAGCTCTTCCTTAAGTTTATAAATATACCTAGAGACACCTCCAAACCTCACTAATTAGGATCATTTATCTTTGTTTAAACTGTGCAAGGCAAAACACGTTGCAAAACAGGTTGTAGGTTAAGCTGCAGCTTTTTCTTGGTGAACAGTGGGGTGCAGCCACTGAGTCTTTATGCTAAGCTAGGCTAGCCACGTCTCCCGCTCACCGTATGTAACACACAGACATCCCTCTCTTGGAAAGAAAGTGAATGAGTGTATTTCTGGAAATGCCCATGGCAGCACCTACGGGCAGCACATATGTAAAACCGGGCTGGCTTTCTCAATTAATGACTTGATTAATTGAGGAATTTCAAACAGGAATCTATGCAAGGTTTTCAGGCAGTTGAGGAAAAAGTGCTGTCTGGGGGAGAGAAAGCTCCATTTGAAGTGAAATGTGTTTTGTTTTTAACTTTATCCATCACATCACACTACAACACGGGACAAGATATTATTTTTTTGTCACTACAGTCATTTCACGCTCCTGTATACAGTATTTGCTGCTTGTCAACACCGACTCATTACTTTTCTTCTTTCCTCTTTCTAGAAATCGAAAAAATTCAGAAAGATGAGGGGAAGGAAGAGGAGAAGTTCATTGACGTCGTCATCAACAAGAACATGAAACTGGGCCAGAAAGTTTTAATACCAGTCAAGCAGTTTCCTAAAGTAAGTGCTGTAGTACCATCGCCAGAGACTTCTCCAAGAATGTGATTTGCACAGATAGAAAATTTTAGTTTGTTATATTTATAGATAATGAAGCCAACTACAGTCGCTCTGGTTTTGATTTAGATCCCTCACAAGAGCCACTTGACACATGTTGTTGATGCTTTATGTTATTAGATGTAACATCTGGAGGACGGCGTACAGGCACCGTGCTGACAGAACTGGGTTAAAACTATATTAGGCATGCTACTTCCTGTCGGGAAAATAGTTTTAGCTTTTGAAATGTTACAAGTGTAATTCTCCCTATCCTCCCTCGTACACACACCTCTCTATTCCACTGACCTTGGTCAGTGGCGCTTTCATGTCTCGGTTACTGAGTAATATACTGGGTTTATTAATTTGTCAATGAATATTTATGAATATATGATTCAAAGGAATTATCTTGTGCTGGATTTCATTTTCTTGAGTGTGCAGTGGATTTACTATGTTAGTTGCATGCACTTGTGTTTTTTAGTTCTAGAGGGTTTTTTTTTCTATGAAAATAAATAGCTTGTAGGGTGAGAGTATGATTGCAATGCAGCACATTGCAATGTGACATATATAGAGTCCGAGACAGTCAGCTTCGCGATGACCTCCACGTGAAGTCATTTTGAGCGATAACACTGTTGCCGTATTTGAAAGCACTTTAGCCTCGCCTACCACAATGGAGCCTTCACCCGCAGCGGGGTTTATTGGAGCTTGGCGCTCGGTGCATGACAGGGATTTCCCGCTGGGAGCACGATGGGGAGGCTGGTGTAAAAGTGAGAGGGCCACTCTTAGACGGGAACATCGCTCAAGTTTTCACCTCAGCCCTCCAGGGGGGACGGACAGCAGGAACCTGCAGTACAGTATGTGGATAGAGAGGACAGCAGGGAGAAAACACAGCGCAGGAGTCCAACACTGAACCAATACAACTCTAGATGTGCATTTGTGTGGTTTAGTTTCCCCCAAAACATGCTTAATATTACTTAAATGTTAATGGCATCCACGGCAAAGTAACGCCAATGTCAGTTAAGCATGCTAGGTTTCAAAAATTGTCCCACCCAGCATTCAGTTTAACACTTCAGCCGTTTTAGCTCTGTGACAAACACATCCTCAATCAACACGCTTTCATTAGAATAATTGTCACTGGGAAATCAAAACTTGCACTGGAAATGTGTCTGTGTAAAGAAGGAGTAAACAATAAGAAAAGAAACAATCCCCAATATTATAAAAGAGAATTGTTCTAACCAAATGTTAACCCTTGTCAAACATCATTCAATTCAATTCAATTCAACTTTATTGTCATTGCACTGTCACAAGTACAAGCAACGAAATGTGATCCACATCTATCCAGAATTGCTATACAGGGTATAAATATTGTATATAATTTTATGTATAAGCAAATGTAATAGTAAGGAACTTTAAAATGTTGTGTAAAAATATATATAATATAAATATGGGAGCTCTATGACAGATTTATACAGATTATACAGAGTATAAAGTATATGTAAACAAAAAAGTAAATAATTGTAAGGGACTATAAATGTAGTGTATAAATATAACTATGGGAGGTCTATGCACAGATTATACAAAATATACAGGAGAGTTAGTAAAAGGATTGTTAGTAAAAGGATTATATATGTATTAGCGGATTTATAATACAGGATAAATAATGGCAGATTCGATTTACAGAATATATAACGATTATATACATATGTGTATGTGTGGGACAGTCCATGGTATGTGTGTGCGTGTGAGGGCAGTCCATATATTATTATTGTATGGGTGGACGGGGGGGTTGCCATTCTTATAGTTGTATCAGGAGGCGTTGTATCAGGAGGCGTTCAGAAGCGTGACAGCTGTTGGAAAGAAGCTGTTCCGGTGCCTGGTGGTTCTGGTCCGTAAGCTTCTGTAACGCCTCCCAGAAGGCAAGAGGGAGAAGAGTGTATGTGCAGGGTGAGTGGAATCCTTTGTGATTTTCCCGGCCCTTTTCAGACACCGCTTCCTGTAGATGTCCTTGATGGTAGGGAGTGGTGCCCCTGCGATGTGCTGGGCAGTTTTCACCACCCTCTGCAGTGCCTTCCGATCGGCGACAGAACAGTTCCCATACCAAACAGTAAAACAGTTAGTGAGGATGCTCTCAATGGTACAGCGGTAAAAGTTTTTGAGGATCCCTGAGGACAGATGGTTCTTCTTCAGGGTCCTCATGAAGAACAGGCGCTGGTGCGCTTTTTGATAAGTTTGGAGCAGTTGGTCGTCCAGTTCAGGTCCTCAGAGATGTGGACACCCAGGAACTTAAAGCTGTCCACACGCTCCACCGCTGTCCCCTTGATGTGGATGGGTGGGTGTAGGTCAGCGTTTCTCCTGAAGTCCACAATGAGTTCCTTGGTTTTTTCGGTGTTCAGCTGCAAGTTGTTTTTGTCGCACCAGTCAGCCAGACGGTCCACCTCCTCCCTGTAGGCAACCTCATCGTTGTCTCTAATGAGGCCAATCACCGTGGTGTCGTCTGCAAACTTGATAATGGCGTTGGAGCCATGGACAGGTCTGCAGTTGTGGGTGAAGAAAGAGTAGAGGAAGGGACTAATCACACAACCTTGTGGCACTCCAGTGTTCATAATGATGGTGGATGAGGTGTGGTTGTCCAGCCGAACATGTTGAGGTCGACTGGTCAGGAAATCGAGCAACCAGTTACACAGAGGTAACTGATGCCGAAGTCTGTAAGTTGGTAATGAGTTGTGATGGGATGACAGTATTAAATGCTGAACTAAAGTCTAAGAACAGCATCTGGCGTAAGTGTTTTGCGTCCAGGTGAGAAAGGACAGAGTGCAGTGCTACAGAAATAGCATCCCTGCTCCTGTTCTGCCTGTATGCAAATTGGTGGGGGTCAGTGTGGGGGGTAGACAGGATCTGAGATGTGCTAGGACCAGCCCCTCCAAGCACTTAGTGATGATGGGGGTAAGAGCTACCGGGCGGTAGTCATTGAGTCGGTTGGGGGAGTTCTTAGGAATTGGGAGATGGAGTAGTCTTAAAGCAGGTCGGTACCACAGCGCGGGCCAGGGACAGGTTGAAGATGTCCGTAGCACTCCTGCAGTTCCCCAGTGCACGCTCTGAGGACACGTCCCGGTATGCCATCAGGACCGCAGCCTTGTTGGGTTTAACCTCAGGGCCGCTCCTACGTCAGTAGAGAGAAGAGTCAGTGGCGGTTGGTGGTGTAGTGGCTGCCTTGATTGCAGATGTGGTGTTCCTCTCTCAAACGAGCATAGTAGATGTTAAGCTCATTGAGGAAGGAGACATCAGAGGAGACGGGGCAGGTGTTTGTGTTTGTAATCTGTGAGAATCTGAAGGCCTTGCCACATACGTCGGGAGTCTGAGTTGGAAAAGTGGTCCTCCACCTTCCATTGTAGTGGTGTTTGGCCTTCTTGATTCCCCTCTCAGCTAGCCCTGGCTGCACTGTAGGTCTGTGCATCCCTAACCTGAAGGCGGTGTTGCGGGCCTTCAGAGAGACGAACATCTGTTCATCCAGGGTTCTGGTTGGGGTACATGGTGATGCGTTTAGGGGTGTGACACAGTCAATGGGGCAGAGATGTGGGCCAGTACGGAGTGGGCGTACCGATCCAATCTGTGTGATAGAGGTGTTCCAATCTGTATTCCTGAACCGGTCCTGGGGCACAGCATCTGAGCCTCTGGCCACACCTTTAATGTCCTCACAGTAGGTTTCACACGTTGGATTAGTGGTGAATACCGAGGTGTGAGGAACCGGGAGAGATGGTGATTGTCCGATGTGGGGGAGGGGTGTCGCGCTTGTAAGCTCCAGCCAGATTGGAAAGACATGATCCAGGGTCTTGTCTCCTCTGGTGTGGGCAGGAGACATGTTGGTGGAATCTGGGGAGGACTGTCTTCAAGTGCAGTGGTTGAAGTCACCGGCAACATAAAGGCAGCCTCTGGGTGTTGTTTTGATATTTGCTAATGGCCGCGTAGAGGTCTTTTGGCTAGCTAGTAATTAGCATCTGGGGGGATGTACACAGCAGTGAGGATAATCAAACTTAATTCCTGGGAGGTAATAAGGTCTGCATTTGACCATTAAAAACTCCACATTCTCTGAGCATTGACTCTCGGTAGTAGCAGAGTCTGTGCACCAAGCTATTAATATAATAAGCACAAACCGCCTCTGGTCTTGCCAGAGTCATTGCTACCCCGCCTCTGCTTACGTTCTCGTCGCCGCCTACGTGCCCTTCCGCCCGGCCGGGAGAAGTGGGCAGCCTCCGGTGTTCTGGAGATCTCTGAGATGAGTCGGAGATCGGCGATAAAATTGTCAGCATTGTAGTTACGAAGCTCCAGAAGCTCCTGTCTGCTGTAGCACAGCAACGTGGTGCTGTTCTGGAAAAAAAGTCTGGTGAAAAATAGATAAAAAACCACTAAATAGCAAATCCTGGAGAGACGCTGAGCCTCGCGTTGTTCACGCGCCGCCATATTTTAAGGGATGCCACACAACTTAGATCTTTTTTTTTTAAGATTATTTTTTGGGCATTTTAGGCCTTTATTGGATATGAGAGCTTAGACTTGAAAAGGGAGAGGCCTTAGGTTGGGGTTGAACCGGCGGCCGCTGCGTTGAGGAGTAATATATATATGGGTGTCTACTCTACCAGGTGAGCTAACCAGGCGCCCAATTTAGATCAGTTTAATAATACTGTACTTGCTGTGAGGACAAATTCTGAATGTAGCCTTGTTTCACCTTGTCTATTATACATCCCTGATTATCCCCAGTAAGCATTGATTTGGTGACTGGCAGCCCAATCCAGACTCTACAGCTATTCTAGTGGCTCTGTAAGGGTGAAGTCTAAATTTAGCATGCTAACATCCTCATAATGACAATGCTAGTATGCGGATGTACAGTATAGCAGGTATAACGTTTACCATGTTCACCAATTTAGCTTTTGCATTATTGCTTGCTAAAATTCGGTGAATAGAAAATTAGCTGAGGCTGATGGAAACTGTTACAGGTATTTCGATAAAAAGTTAGGGGATCACCAAAGTTATAATTCATCCTGAGGCAGCCTTGTCTGTACAAAAGGTCATGGCGAGCTTGAGATATTTCAGTCTGGACCAAAGTGGTGGACAAGTGCCCGACATTGCCATCCAAGGAGCCATAATGCTAGCATGGCTGAAACACTGTCTAGACATCTAGATTAATCCCTTTTGTAGATGCTCCAATTACATTGTAAAAATGTTACTGTTTATGATAGTTCGAGCCTTGCAATGAATTTGAGCAAGATTTTAATTACATTGTTAGATTGCCAGACTGCTGTTAATGCAGGGAGATAATTTATATTTCAGATTTCAGTTGTATTTTCCACTTTCCAATTATTTTTTGAAGGATAGACCAAAATCCAATCCATCAATTTAACTGTATATGTTTATGCGCATGTACATTTCTATGTTTCTATGTTGCTCTCAGTCTGTGCAAGCTATACTGCACATCATTTTTTTTTTTTTTTTTAGATGTTAGCTTACATAGCCATTGTTTAAACCGGATTTCAGTGACTACTTTTCAAAATGTAGTTAAGACCTGCTTTAAAACTAAAATTAGAAAATGGCTATTGCCAACAGCTTTCTTTATTGGTGCGATTATGATTCACAAGGTCCAGATTTGATTACTTTTCCGATTTATTATCAACTATGGTTAGGGGAATTTCAGTTACAATACCAATATTGCTTGGATAAAAGCACAAACAAGAAGCAACCCTCAAATGTTTTATAATGCACCAGGTTAACAGTGCAAAGGGGGGTCAATTCACCTCATCCGTGGTGAAAAGGCATATTTTCAAAGATTGGTTTAATCGATCACTCAAACAAAGATCAACCTGAATTGACTGACTGAAATATAGTCAGTGATAGGCTGTGGAAACAATATACGAGCCCCAGACATTTAATAAAAGCTTTGATTTCAAAACCAAATTGACCTAGTTTCAACATGGATGTCTGAATGTCTTTGTACCTGCTACTCACCCAATCTAAGCTCACTGGGTGCTTTTGCTTTAACTCTGCGAAAGAGTCATTATGCTCAGCAGGTAGTGGCATGCACTCTGATGAGGAGCAGACATTCATTTTTCGTGAGCCCTGAGGGCTGTGTATTGTTTGTATGAATGTATGTCGTGTCATCTGGAGGCTGACCTAAGTCTCCTAGGTTCACAGCTGAACAGATTTGCTTTGACAGCTTTGATAAGTAGAGCCACTAATACGCTGTTTAGAGCTCCAACAAGCCACCAAAGGAAGACAAATTCAATTTGTTCTATCTGACAGCTAGCGATGGCAAGAATGATCGGTCTGACTTGAATGGGTTTTCTCTTGAGCTGCGAGCATCACCTTTTGGCTTCTGGCATTGAAGTGGCACAGACATTTTCCAAATAGCCATTTAGCAGCACGTGCAGAGAGGTTAAATTCATCCTCCGCACACATTGCTTTTTATCAAAATGAAGCAGCAAAGGACAACAGAAAGTTCCACGCTGCTGATTCTCTGTGATGGAGCTGTTGCTCAGCGATGATTTTTCATACCAAACACTGATGTAGTTTTTCACTTTCTAAGATATTGGCATGAGTCATGATGTAGGAGTGTCTTATGGTCTGATTTGGAAGGGACATTACAACATTGTAATGTAAGCTCTGCAGCAAAAGCTGTCGAATAGCTTCTCAAACTATACCTTTTTTTTTTCCTTAGAAAATGACAATGTTAACCACCAGATTGAATATTAACCATGGCTACATAAAGAGAGAGCCTAATATTTTAAATCCTGATTTAACCTACTCAGGAAATACAAATATCCCAACTTTTGAACAAGGGTGCAATATCAGCACTCATCTGTACATTTTGGTGGATCTGTGGGCCCTCTCTCAGAGAGCATCTTAATGCAGAAAGCACCGCAGGCCATTAGCAAGGCGTAAGGAGTCCCACTGGTTTATTTCCAGTTCAGGCTGTGGCTTTTCTCTGCACCCAAAGCAGTGATT
>NC_045746.1:21620785-21633162 GCF_008692095.1 Etheostoma spectabile | reverse complement strand
CTGTCATTCCTGTCCTGCTGTCCTCAGCACAATCACTCCGCGCTGGCTCTCTGTGAGCACACCTATTGCCTGGCTCGCAAGTAATTCCATTCAGCAAACGATGAAAAGATCTCAGATGTGCCCGTCGTCCCTGTGCCACCCTCCCCCCTGCACCCACTTGTTTCAGATGAATATGGTGCAGACATTCCAATTCTGATTTCAGTCTTTTTTTTGTATTTGTATTTATTTTTTGGGAGCTACCAGCACCAGAAAAGAGCAGCAGGCGACAATCTGTGATTAAACATAACAGCTTTGATTGTGGTGATTCTGGACAGCAGCAGCACAATCCTCTCACACGGTTTAATGACACGAACCAGTAAGAGAACCCAGGCAGGTTGTTTTTTCTAAGTCACATAATCCCTCATGATCACTAAAGCATTAGCAAAACACCAACGCATCAATCACAGTAGGAGTCAGACAGATTTTGATTTGTGATAAACGGCAGGGATTACGGGTATGTGTTCAGCGAGGCTCGTATATTTGGAGGATTGTCCACACGGGGAGATGCGTGTGTGCCTCTGCAAACGCATCGACTGGTGCTCAAATATCCAGATTAAGACTTCTCTCTGACATTTTACTGGCATTAGTCAAACAAACATGGAGCAAATCTGCATGATCTCTTTTTAAATAATCAGGATTCTAAAATGGCGCCAAACAAATACCATTACATCATCTCACTCTATAACACCTGTCTGAAGTGGCTCAAGACAGTGTACGAGATCATGTTGTAAAAAACGTCTGGGGAGAGATCAAAAAAGCATGTTCTCAGTGGACCGCCCGCCAAAAAAGATTTAAGAATGTGAAAAAAAGAAATGAAACTGAACTTAAAAATGTTTGGATGTGTTTTGTGTGCCTTTAGTCATTTTTGTTTGGATTGACAGAGTGATTAAATTAGAAACTTGCCAGGAAATGTATTGCACTAACACACATTGTTCAGAAATTCAGAAATTACTAAAGTCATCTTTAATTAAAAGTAAGTATACAGAGGAATTTTTCATCAGGTGTTCTGGTAAATCAGTTGGTAAGCACAGAGTATTGATGCATTTTACTGGATCAGAACATTGTCACCCCTTTCTCATTCAGATTTTCTTCCTATTTCAAACATTGTATGTTCTAAATGAAAAGGGGTGTTTATCGTTTTCCCAGCTACCCTCCGAGCCAACGTCTAATTCCATCCCTGGTCTCACAGAAACCAGTAGCAGAGTATGCATTTATATACTGTTTCACAGTCCAATGTTTCCATCAATGTGAACTTGCTCTATTATTATGCTTTCTGCCTTATGCCTGTGTGTGCACAGTTGATATGGCTCCTACGATATGATATGGAAAGCAACTCAGTGGCACTTTGTTCTTGATCAGAAAACCAGCTTTTCTCCTTGTTCAAGCATTTTCATCCGTTAGTGCTCGGTAGACCGAGGACTTAGATATCCATACAAACATGCCCGGACAATGTGTGCCACACGCAACCTGTCAGGAGGATGTAAGGGATGGACAAAAGCTGTAGGAACACGGCGAGATGTCGGCTCTGTGATCTGGCTTCGCAAAACATTGTTGAAGAGACGCCACAGCTCAGTGATCAAGGCTCTATCTGATGATGGATGCGCCGGACACCGGTTAAAACATTTCCTGACAACCTGTGTTTGCCACTGTAGCGCCGTCTCCTTTTAATGATCCTTTTTGTAAATTAAAATTAGAGCCAGGGACCTATCTTAGATAACTTTAAATTTAATTTTCCTGACCCAACAGTTTGTGTCTTAGATATATTTGGAGGTAATTAATGTGCAAATTTCAGTGGAGGTTGGGCCATTAAAAGTTATAAGGTAACCGTCTAACCGCAATTTTTTTATGTAATCGCGGTTTCTTTGTTTAACCACATTAGAATATTTTTTTAATGAGATAGGTCACA
Organism: Etheostoma spectabile; assembly: GCF_008692095.1. Taxonomy (NCBI): domain Eukaryota; kingdom Metazoa; phylum Chordata; class Actinopteri; order Perciformes; family Percidae; genus Etheostoma; species Etheostoma spectabile. The sequence goes on along the minus strand of NC_045746.1, from coordinate 21,631,217 downwards.
CTTTTGTTGCATCTATTAAACATGTTGACAATGTCTGCGTGCCCCCTATAGCACCACATAACAGTAGCCTAGCTATCCTATGATCCCATGACGTCCTACCAGAGGACGCCCCAACCCGCAATTGCGAGTCAAATCGGCTTTTGAACGTTACAAATCCACTTTCATATGTGTTTAACCCTTTGTGTTGTCTTCCCGTCAAAATTGAAAATCAACAACACTTTTGTTGATGCTTTTTATCAATGCTTTTAACTTTTTCTCCCATTTTTGTCCTTTTTTTTTCAACACTTTTGATGCTTTTTTTTCAATGTTTGTCACTTTATTTTGATGTTTTCAACACTATGTCACACTAACTTATTAACTTTAGTTTTACTGTTATCTTTGGAATTTATGGTCAATAAGCCTAATTTATAGGAAATCATACCTGGTGTTTAAGTTAGAAAAGCAGAAATTAGGAATTATTTTGAATAAAATTAAAGGAAAGGATGTTGATGGATAATCACAGACTGGAATATGTCAACTTTTACTCTTTCGTTCAACTATTTCAAAAACACTTACATTGTTTTCCAAATGCTATAAAGTTGAATAAGACACCCCAAAATTAATGAAAGTAGAGATTTGTACTTGCCAAAGAGCGTTGTGTGGAATCAATCATGTTATTTTGGGTAATTAAAAAGAATATCAATATTGAAAAACGCGTCAATCTGACCCGAGGACAACATGAGGGTTAAGTAATGTAACATTAGTTAGTCTTTCTGTTGTGTTCAGTGGGTGGCAGTAGCTCAGTCTGTAGGGACTTGGGATGCTAACCAGAGGGTCGCCGGTTCAAGTCCAAAGTATGGTGGTGGACTGGTAGCTGGAGAGGTGCCAGTTCACCTCCTGGGCACTGCCAAGGTGCTCTTGAGCAAGGCACTGAACCCACAACTGCTCAGCGTGCCTTTCCATGGGCAGCCCCCCCACACTCAGACATCTCTCCATTGGTGCATCTATATGTACCGAAAATGTCTGTGTAATTCAGGCCTGTTTGTAATGTGTGTAATAACAACAGAGTGTAATTTCCCCTTACATTATAATAAAAATGAGCTAGTGTGCTTTGTAGTAACACTACCGTAAATGACAGCGCTGTAGGGGTAATAACCGCCATTCATTATGGAATGAAAAACATTAGCATATTTACATGGGGATTTGGATTCTAATTTTTCTAATCTGTAAATAACAACTTGTTTGCTAACATTAGATTGAGTCCTAAAGGGTATGTTGTTGATGGGAATTGTTTTTTAGATGTGCCAACTTGTAATCGGCCGGACTTTGGAGCTAAAGCTATGCTAGCGGCAGCTGTTACTTATTGCCATAGCAACTAAAACATCCTAGGCTGTAGCTGTCTCAAGCCAAAAGAATCAAACATGCTGTGCTTTTTGCTGTGTTAACGATTAATTCAACGATTAATGCTTTGTTATCTATTGATGAGGATACATGTTCTATTGTCAAGATAACTGCGTACTTGTGTTGACAAAACAGTGATATAACCAACGATGTAACCTGGGATTCATTCAAAACTTAAAAGTAATGAATACATATTTTTGAATTTGACTAAAAAAGACAATAACATTGTTAATTGAAACTGTGAGACATGTAATTCTACAGCAAAATTTAAAATGGTTACAGCTCTAATGGAGGTTTTGCAATGTTTCAGATGGCGTAAGCAGGACCCAAGTTATCAACATCTACATACTCCAATGTGAAGGTGGACATGACTTAGAGGCCTTTTCATCAGTCCAAGGTTATAACTTTGCAAGAAGCTAATTTTTCCCCATTTGAGTAGAAAGTCGGTAATTAGCACAGTGTGGTATGGTCTTTATATGAGGCTGAATAGCGGCCGTGTATGACCACATCCAGCCACAGGACTTGGGGTAATTATAAAGGTTGAAGGAACATACAGTAGCTGTGAGCTGCTGGAGTTCAGCCGGGCCAGGATAAACAAAAACAACAGTCACTTACTGCATTAGAGCGAATCACTAAAGCATGCTTCTCAAAATCCCTCACCCAGGAATTGGCAGGAGCCTCGTAATAAGCACTCGCTTTTTGAACAAAAGGCAGGAGAGAGGTGTGTGGTGTAGAACCAAACTGGCAGTTTGTTTTTTTACCTCCTGCCTGCTAATTGATGACCTAGATGGTTGAGGGAGACAGCTGTATAACTCAGTGGTAGAGGACAGCATGGGGAGGGGGAGAAAAGCATGGCTCTCCTTTTGTCTCCCCCAAACCATGTCAAGCTGCTGGTGGAATTGTGTTTTGCCTGTGTAAAGGTTGTATCACTTTGATGTGTTTGCACACAACATACCTCGACATAGTAATGCATAACATTTAGGTTTCTCTTGCTAAAAAAGCAGTGACCTTGTGAATTAATCAAAGCCAGGAAGCCTTTGATGGACGGCGACATGCCAGAAGCGATCACGTTCAATCTTAGCTCAAACATGCACATTATGATAATATTGCACAGTGAATATCTATATCAAACATTCAGGAACATGCATTCCAACAGATTGAGGAAATGAAAAAAAAAGTAGCACTGGATAGGGGTACGCAGGGGTGTAGCACAAAATCCTGGACAGTGAACACAGGTATCCTCTATTGAGGCCTAAATACTCATATATATATATATATATATATATATATATATAGCATTAATGTTTTAAGGCTGAAGGGCCTCTGACTGACTTCATGGTGTCCTTTACCTGCATGCAATACAACACCATAAGCCATGAAAAGGTGACACCGTGTCCCTGGGTTGAGATTCTTCTTTACTGATCAAGACACGGACAGGAAAAACTGCTGATAAGTTTCCATTAGCTTCAGTCGCTGCTTAGCACAAGAAATGTCTTTGCTCTTTGTCTCAAACACACAGATTCTGATTGATCGGCGCTCTCGCTCTCTGTTGCAGTTTAACTTTGTCGGCAAACTCCTCGGGCCACGCGGGAACTCGTTAAAGAGACTACAGGAGGACACTCTCACAAAGATGTCAATTCTCGGAAAAGGATCCATGAGAGACAAAGAAAAGGTAACACTGCAGTCTGTTATTTCTCCCCCCCCTCCTCTCCTTGCTTCTTTCACTCCTTTACCTCCGTATCATTTCATCTTGGTCTGCTGCTGTCACACGGTTTAAAGTGAAAGCGGGTTAGGCTTACCTTCAAATTTAAAACTGCTCTAAGTAATGTTACACATTTTGTTAGGGTCACATGCGGCAAACATCTCCTCACTATCAGCTAGCTGCCTGTCCCCTGAACACGCTGTAAAAAACATCTCCTCACTATCAGCTAGCTGCCTGTCCCCTGAACACACTGTAAAAAACCAGCTCCGCACTATCTGCTAGCTGCCTGTCCCACACACTGTAAAAAACTCTCCTCACTATCTGCTAGCTGCCTGTCCCTAACACACTGTAAAAAAACATCTCCTCACTATCGCTAGCTGCCTGTCCTGACACACTGTAAAACATCTCCTCACTATCGCTAGCTGCCTGTCCCTGAACACACTGTAAAAAACTCTCCTCACTATCGCTAGCTGCCTGTCCCTGAACCACACTGTAAAAACATCTCCTCACTATCAGCTAGCTGCCTGTCCCTGAACACACTGTAAAAAACATCTCCTCACTATCAGCTAGCTGCCTGTCCCTGAACACACTGTAAAAAACATCTCCTCACTATCAGCTAGCTGCCTGTCCCTGAACACACTGTAAAAAATCTCCTCACTATCAGCTAGCTGCCTGTCCCTGAAACACTGTAAAAAACATCTCCTCACTATCATGCTAGCTGCCTGTCCCTGAACACACTGTAAAAAATATCTCCTCACTATCAGCTAGCTGCCTGTCCCCAGAACACACTGTAAAAAATATCTCCTCACTATCAGCTAGCTGCCTGTCCCCAGAACACACTGTAAAAAACATCTCCTCACTATCTGCTAGCTGCCTGTCCCCAGAACACACTGTAAAAAATCGCGGTCTCCGTAGACAGCCCAGGCTCCACAAACGCCAACAAAAAACAAATGTTCCCACCTGCACCACCAAATATAAACAGTGTTCCAGCCAATGCCGACAAGACGGTGTGGTTTGGGGGGGTTATTATGCGAAAGGGAGGGGGAGGGGACGGGATGAAGAGGATGGAGGGGCGAGCTAGCCTACGTTTAGTTTGACAATACTTTGAACGTCAACAAGAGTTGACCTCACCCAACATCGCTTAGAGCACCTTTTAAGAAAGAGACATTTCAATTTAAGAGGTGCAATAAAAATGTCCAGCTAAACATTTGGATTTTAAAAAAATAACGCATTTACATGAGGTGACATTTTTTTTTTTTTTTTTTTTTTTTTTTTTCCCATCTTTATATACTTAAATATTGTTCTTACATTCTTATATTTTTTTATATTGTTTTATTATGATATATTTTCATGTATATTGTATGTATATATTTTGTGTCTGCTGTAACTGTAATTTCCCATTTTTTTGGGATCAATAAATATCTATCTATCTATCTATCTATCTATTATGCTGTTTCTCCTGTTTACCTCAGTGTAAACATTCCAGATTACATTAGACGACAGTGAAGCCTCATCAGACATGAGCTTCATCATTTCTGAAGTTAAATCATGAAAAATTTGAGTAATTTCCCTCCTAATTTTCTCCAAAATTTGGTGAATAAAGTTTCAGCAATAACTGGAAAAATGCCCATAAATGTCTTGTTTAGCACGATCCACTAAAACTAAAACACTCAAAATACTTAGTTCACTACCATAACATACTAATATAAGAAGAAACTATTCACATTTTAAAGGTAAGAAGTTTTTTTTAAATAATTTCTGCTTAAAACACTGCATTCATTGTTTATCAAATTTTTGTTACATGTAGTTTTCTAAAACCATCTCATTGGTAAAATGAATGAAGCATTTAGCTGCAGCTAGTTTGTACTGTACTAAATACGTTTTACAAAATGATAATATAAAAATAAGAGCACATGGCGCAAATCTCATGATGAATAATGTTTTTTCCCTTGACTTTAACCTAAGGTCTATGTTTGTCTCATTTGAAATATTCAGATGGGAGCAGATCACCCCAGGAACTCAGACTGCGTTTGATTGACAGCTCATGGAGCACATACTCTTTTGAAAAACAGCTTCATCTTGAAAAACAACTTTCAAAAGTGTATGAAAATGTGAATGATCTTGGGGATCACCAAACACGCCTGACATCTTTCAAAGCGTGTCACCTAAATCCACACACAGTATCAAGTGCAGAGCGTACACAGGATAACACTTTCTTGATGGATGCTTTGCTTTTCCTGTAAGCTCTGTCACAAGATAAGGAAAAAAAGCTTTATAATGATTTGAACATGAATGGACTACTTTGTCTACTTTGGTTACTTTACTACTTTGTAGTAAAAGTAAAGAATGGGTTTTATGAAAAGACTGGAACATAAAGTGCTCATATTATTAGGTTCATAATTGTATTTAGAGGTTATATCAGAATAGGTTTACACCATATTTTTGTTGTACTGAACATTGCTGCAGCTCCTCTTTTCACCCTGTGTGTTGAGCTCTCTGTTTTAGCTACAGAGTGAGGCATCTCACTTCTGTTGCATCTTTGTTGGGAGTTGAACATGCGCGGTACCTAGGTAAGGACTACTAGCCAGTCAGAAGCAGAGTACGAGGGCGTGCCATGCTAGCAGCTAGGCGAGCATTATAACATGTGTTACAAAGAAGTAAAGGCTGGACTACAATAGAGCTCTTTGGAGCAATTTGTAAAAAGTGTTTTCTGTTGGAGATGGTAACTCCCTTTTGGGGGGGGGGGGTGCTGCTTTTGGGCTTTTTCACTTTGTAAACCTGTAACATGCACAAAAAAGACCTATAACACTATAAATGAAAGGGAAAAATCAAAAAGGATAAAATGAGCACTTTAAGCAAAATCCAGTTTAATGACTTTTATCATGCATGCTCATCCCAGTACATAAAGAGAGGATATAAATGTCTCTTTAGCAACAGAATTGATTGCAGACTGGACTGGTTCACAGAGAATAAATTGATTCCACTTGGCGTGTCTGCATCGTTCCTCTCCCTCTGTTTGCCTGGCGTGATTTATTGGTGGCGGTGATTCTTGCAATCATACTGTACAGCACATTCTATTTGATAACTGTGATCAATAGTCTTTGATGGTTGACTCCTCTGGAGTACCTGAAGAAAAAGATCTGTCATAGAGATGTGCTGACCTCAGCGGCCCTTAACTGTCTGCAGGATTCATGACTGACAGTTTCCTGTCGGGGATGCTCCGTGCGCTACTACTTCCTCGTTTTTAAGAAGGGGGGAGATACACCTTTTGCCAAATACTACTACTTTATTTTCAGCTGGGTGCTGACTTTCTGGTTTCAGTTCAGCCACGCAGCGCTAACGCGGCTCCAGGGAGGGGCTTGGGGTTCTGTAGGATTTCCATAGCACCCCCCTTATATAATGTGTTATGTGTTAATACTATAATTTATATTTAAAAAATTAATATATACAATAATAAAACAAACCAATTATTTATAAAATGAAAACATACTATTCAGTTAATAATAATAATAATAATAATAATAATAATAATAATAATAATAATGTATGTTTTATTAATCCCGCAAGGGGAAATTACAATGTTTTTATTCTGTTGTTATTACACACATTATACACCTGATGTACACACACATGCTCAGTACATGCACTAAATGGAGAGATGTCAAAGTGAGGGGGCTGCCATGGAAAGGCGACCCGGGCAGTTAGGGGTTTGGTGCCTTGCTTAAGAGCACCTTGGCAGCACCCATTGAAATTCCTGTGTTTGACCCATCCACCCCCCCGACCAACCTCCCGGCACAGATTTCTGGCCTTTCAAACTACTGTCTACGGCGTACATTCACACACAATCGCAAGGCAATGCAAGGCAATGCAAGGCAATGGAGGCCAAACGGCGTTAATAAACACGCTAACAGCTAGTATGCGTTTTCATAACACAGTAGTAATGGCAATTGCCGTGTCATACATACAGTATGCCATTTTATGAGATCAGTCTGCCTAACGTTACGCTGCCGTATATTACCTTAGACCAGGGAATTGCACGGCATGGCACGTGGGTGAGGAGTCATCTAATAGGGGTGTAAGAAAGAATTTCACTCTTATGTCCTTGCGTAGTAGAACATTACAGTAAACATGTGTTTTACAGAACTGTGAATAAATGCATCACCCAATCCAAAGTTATCCAGCGAACAAGACATTGTTTTATTTATAGGCCTAAAAAGGTGTTTGAAAGAGGTTCAGCCGTTTTATTATTATTATTATTATTATTATTATTATTAAGTCACTACAGATATGAATAACGTTACATCGTTGTTACCATGTGTACAAGTATGAATACTGTGTGAGGATGCATGTGTGTATGTTTTTTTGTGTGTGGTGTTTCTGGCCTGCTGCATTACTCTTCTGCAAATATAAGCTATTGTATGAAAGCTGCAGTGATGATTGTGTAAACCCGGATTGTTGGCTGGTATTTGACATATGTTCAGTGGGCTAATTAGAGTTCTATGGGGCTGTTGCTTAGGCAACTTTAGTGCATGAAAAACATCAATCTCTCCTTCTCTTAGTAAACCGCTGCGGTGGTGGGTGCGTATCTGCACGTGTTTGTCTCGGCTACGAGTGTTGAGGGAAACTAAATTTCAGAGCACCCTCACTGACCATCCCCAGAGCCTCTGCAAAAAAAAAAAATCACTGGCGCAGCGTGTCATCATAGTTTTGAGCTTGTCCACCGCAGAGCCAAATGAGGGGTCTACGTTCAAGACCTTTACAAGTCAAGTTGCAACAAAGCTGTTTATGACATTACGGAGGCACCATGTGAGGCTCTTTATGGAGATAATGTTCCCTTCTGTGCCTGCGGAAGACATTAGATAGACATGTAATTGTAGTCTTGCTACTCTGAAGATACACTATGATGGATGTGATGGAGGATGAGCTATACAATTTTCAGTACATATAGAAAACCCTTTTAAAACACTATCGTATGGCAGAGACACGGCAAAGAAACTGGGATAATTGCTCAAATTTTTGCTGCTGCAGGACCTTGATCTCATGTTGACACGATTGCGAGTGCAGAGAGGTTGAAAGGCGCCGAGCTGTCGGAGTCAGAGTCTTGCCGCCTGGTTGTCCTGTCGCTGTCAGAGCGGGATGATGTAAAGGCATCCGTGTCTCCGCGCCCCCCTTCTCGTTAGCCCCGTGATTAACTCATCCATTTTCTTCCCTGGAGCTTGCACTCCCGCTTTCATTTTCCTGGCAGACAAAACAATCACTTTGTTTCACAAATGGTAAGTCCTGTGTCAGGTTTAATTGCCAGCTGAAATACCTTCATTGTGTGAAAGGACTGCTCTGGATATGTAAGGACTGACCGACACAGAAACATAAACCGAGCTGTGTGTGTATGCAAATACATTTTAGGTCCATTATCATTTGTAGATCTTAGACTCAACCTTAGACTTAGAAAACTTTAAAGTATATGAATCATGGATGATAAAGTTTAGGCTGCCAGTGCTTTGCAACAAATTACCCATTTCATTGTATTTTCCAGCTTACAGGCTTGCTTCGGCCATCTATTGTCATTGTCATGTGAGTCGATGGTGCTCCCACTCATACAGTACAGTAGCTGTTCAGCCTATTGTTTTTTGTCTCATTGTTTTAGTCTTTTGTCATTACCAGTGTCTTAATGCCTTTCATTGCTCTTTCCCTTTACCTTTTGCAAACTCAAGCATTCATACATTTCTTGGGGGATTTTGTTTGTGTCTTCCCTAAAGGTGAATGAATGAATGAATGAATGAATGAATGAAATGTTTTTTTTGTGTCTGGCTGCTTGCGCGGCCCATCCGTTATATAATTATTCAGACACATTTTAAATGAACCCTTTGCTAGTGCTGACACTAACACAATGTATACATAAAGGTTACAAGAATAAAACAAACCAACTAAATACAGAGTGAATACAGGTAGGGTAATAACATAAAGTTAACATTTCAACATAAGACCCTTTCAAACCAAAATACACCCTAACCCATAGTAGAAGTTAGTGCTGGACAATATATCATGTTATTTCCTTTTTTTTTTAATATTGTCGTCAAAATATCATCTGGCGCACCAAACACTTTGCGAAAGGCTGCGACAAACCGCAAAAGACACCCAGAGAGTTTCTGCGCCAGCCGAAATCAAACATCCCACGTCTACATGAGGCAAGTTATCATTATTGTGGTATTCAACAACATTATAGCAAAATAAGTAGTAAAGAAGGACAGACTGGAGAGACACAAAGAGAGAGGGAGAGAGACAGAAGGTATCTGTGGTGTTGGGGTAAGTGTTCTTCTTTGCAAAATGTCCTAATGCACAGAAAGTGATGGATGCATGTGTAGTTTATGTGGAATAAAGGTATGAATGAATAAATATTTTATTTACATGTCATCCCGCTATGTGGCCCATCCCACACGGAATTACAAGACACCAATACCAAAGACATTTCATCCACAGCTGTCCAATGTCCACACACAACATACTCTTTACATACTTTGCATGACATGAAGAATAAAGAAAGTATAATAGTCTGTTTAGTTCATCTTATTGGATTGTGCACTATGGTAAAGACTGGGAGTAGGACTTGGCCTTGGTTCCTTTCTATCCCTTTTCTATTTGCCCCAACAAATTTGATACACTAGTTTTAGTGTATCAAATTGGTTTCTTTTCTTTTTTTTTCATTATTTAAGATAAAGATTTCCTTTAGAGAATAACACAGTCGTGTAGAGGTAGGTCTGACAATGTGTGTATATACTGTATAAATATATATACTGCGTGTGTATATATAGTACAGGCCAAAAGTTTGAACACACCTTCTCATTCAATGCGTTTCCTTTATTTTCATGACTATTTACATTGTAGATTATCACTGAAGGCATCAAAACAATGAATGAACACATGTGGAATTATGTACTTAACAAAAAAGTGTGAAATAACTGAAAACATGTCTTATAATGTAGTTTCTTCAAAGTAACCACCCTTTGCTTCTTTGATAGTGATGCAGATGTCAGGTTGATACACAGCCGACAGCCCTATTGGACAACTGTTAGGATTCATATTATGGCAAGAACCAATCAGCTAAGTAAAGAGAAACGAGTGGCCATCATTACTTTAAGAAATAAAGGTCGGTCGGTCCGGAAAATTGGAAAACTTTGAATGTGTCCCCAAGTGCAGTCACAAAAACCATCAAGTGCTACAGCGAAACTGGCGCACATGAGGACTGCCCCAGGAAAGGAAGACCACGAGTCACCCCTGCTGCTGAGGATAAGTTCATCCGAGTCACCAGCCTTAGAAATCGCAAATGAACAGCAGCTCAGATTAGAGACCAGA
>NC_045746.1:21620622-21620775 GCF_008692095.1 Etheostoma spectabile | reverse complement strand
ACAGAGTTCTAGCAGCAGACACATCTCCAGAACAACTGTTAAGAGGAGACTGCGCGAATCAGGCCTTCATGGTCAATTAGCAGCTAGGAAACCACTGCTAAGGAGAGGCAACAAGCAGTAGAGACTTGTTTGGACCAAGAAACACAAGGAATG
>NC_045746.1:21596513-21620612 GCF_008692095.1 Etheostoma spectabile | reverse complement strand
AGACCAGTGGAAATCTGGGCTTTGGTCTGATGAGTCCAAGTTTGAGATTGTTGGTTCCAACCGCCGTTTCTTTGTGCGACGGAGAAAAGGTGACCGGATTGATTCTACAAGCCTGGTTCCCACCATGAAGCATGGAGGAGGAGGTGTGATGGTGTGTGGGTGCTTTGCTGGTAACACAGATGGGGATTTATTCAAAATGGAAGGCATACTGAACCAGCATGGCTACCACAGCATCCTACAGCGACATGCGACATCCTATCCAGTTTGTTTAGTTAGACCATCATTTATTTTTCAACAGGACAATGACCCCAAACACACGTCCAGGCTGTGTAAGGGCTATTTGACCAAGAAGGAGAGTGATGGAGTGCTGCGCCTCCACAGTCATCGGACCTGAACCCAATCGAGATGGTTTGGGGAGAACTGGACCGCAGAGTGAAGGAAAAAGGGCCAACAAGTGCTAATCATCTCTGGGAACTCCTTCAAGACTGTTGGGAAACCAAGCCGCTGAAAATTTCGGACGGATGTTGGCCACCTTCTGCTTCTTTTGTGTTGGCGTTCTAACCTCCGGTGGATTTCTGAGGACTATGGTTAACTGCTCCTCAGATCTCTGCAGGGTAAATCCAGACCGCTAGCTAGACTATCTGTCCAATCAGAGTTTTCTAAACAACTTTTAAACGCACACATGTTTCACCAATACAAGGTCCTTCCTGAGACTATTGAGCTTAGTGTGGCCCAAGACCATTGTGATTGGTTTAAAGAAAGTCCAATAAACCAGAGCACGTTTTTCTCCTATCTCGGAGTGCTGTGTGGACTAGCCAGACCCTCCTTCATAGGTCTGGTAATGCAAGACTAGACAATGCAAGACTACCTTTGGACTTCGACTTCACTGTTGAATAAAGAGCAATGATTGGTCGGTAGATCTGAGGTGTCTGGAAGTGGAAAGGCTGAGCTGAGATATAAACGCGTGCCTTTCAGTTCATTCAGTGCTTTAAAAACATGAAATAATTGTATTCAATCAATTTTGTATATTGCTGATAACCAGTGAAGGGCATACACAGTATGTTCACTCCTATTACTGGTGAGGACAAGGTGGTAGATAGATTTCATCAGAATACATATATGTCATATACATAAATGTTGGTTGTGTGGGGTGGAAGGCTGATAGAGCTGTGCAGTTTGTATCCCATAATGATAGAATCTGCCCCTATTTTCCTGTGTCTGTCCTTAATTTGATTTCAGTGTGAATGCTCTGAGCTTGGCATTATTCTATACCTCTAAGCTCCGCCTCCAGGAACTCCTGCGTCCACAACAGCGTGGCCTTCTGTTTCCAGGGTGAACGGCTTTTCATAATCAGATTTACAGAGGCAAAAAAAGAAAGTAAACAGGAGGAAGATGCTGCCAGTAGATATGAGAAACAGACAGCTGTAATCTCCCACCGGGGGCTGCTTAGCTGCTTTAGGACTGCTGGATCACTGACGCTTCTTATCAGCGCTGGGGGAGGGGTCCCCATTATATGAAAACTGCTATCATATATACAATATCGTATGCAAATGAAGTGATCACACATACAGATTGGTTTCATACCAAATTAGATATCCACTATGCGTAACATTGACCCCGCACATGAATGTGAATATAGATTGAATGGAGATGGAAAGAATGAATGTGGTTTATTTCACTTTACATTATCATAAACAAATCATGACAATCTGGGTGAATACACAATTGACAAAACATTATATATATTTAGACCAGTCCATTTCACACAACAGCACTCACACACTTAACCATAAAAGGAATAGGGTGAAGTCTAAGGTTTCTCATTGCCTATCCTAAACAATATCCCAAAATATTAGCAGGAAAAAAAGAAAGAATAAGAAAGACATTAAAAAAAAATAACAAGAAAAAACAGATAATTTCCTCAGATGACACATCCTAACTGGATTGCCTGTTTAATGATAATGATTGTTTTTCACATCTTTTTTTTTTTACATGTCAATAAACCAAGGAACACATGAAAGGGAAAATGAGAGACAGTCATATCTTTTCAGCTTTGCTTACACTCACTGCTCGACACCGGCAGCTCCAGCAGCGCCGGTGCTATGCGCAAAGGAGCCCTCTGCTCGTAAAGCACAGATTTATGGGGGAAATTAACATATCATTAACATACCACAGGCACTCTTAAAGGAAGGTTATTTATAATTAGGTGACAGAGACATTGGCTCGCATGGTGCTGGAGAGGGGGAAGAGGAAGTTGCCACCATTGGAAAGGCCTTTGGAAAGGCCCCGGAGAAGTGGCTTTTCTTTTTTGTTGAAATGGAAAAACTGGGACGCCAACCCTGTTGTTTCCTTTGTGCAATGTGTTGGGAGACAGTTGGGGGTTTTGCTGTCCTATTTCTCATCATCAATAATATTATACTGGCCTGCTTCTGTCGGCCAAGAATGACCTGTGCAAAACCTTACTGTTTACATGGTATATTTTACTGTTGCAGTCTAAATAAACTGCAGAGGACTAAGATACATTTGCTCTACTTTCAGGGGTCTCAGTGAACAGTAACTAAAACAATAAATCCATGCTCTTTTAGCATATACCCTGTTGACAGCCTCTGTGGGTGGAGACTCCAGTAATGATGGCGGAGTGGTTGCCAGCTACTGAAAAACGGGATATTTGGTCCAGCTATTGAAGTCGGATGCTGCTGAGTTTCTGTTGTTGAGTAGACTGCATGCAAATAAAGATGTCATGGGAAATGCAAGTATGGTGCAGCAGTTGTTTTCAACAGACTTGGACTGTGGGCAGCCACAACATATCTGACCTTTCAAGCTGATCGACTTCTTGTAAAACCCAAACAAAATAATCAAGACAGTATTTCAAAATATGTAAACCATGGATGGATGGATGGATGGCATTTTCTGCCATAATATATTGGTCAGTCAAATTACCACTTAGGTCCAGACTGAAACAATTTAGCAACTGCTGGATGGTAACATGCTAAACTAGGATGATGATCACAGTTAGAAGGGTCAGCCCTCTCTAGGCACCATGGGTAGTACTTTGGAGAACCAATTACAGCAGCAGTCAGGGCTGTAGTCAAGTCAACCTTTGTCCAGTCCAAGACCAGGGGTCTGATTTAAAAACATGACGTATGCACAAAACGGGGCTGAAAATGTCCGTGCCCCACTTCCTATGCAAAGGTTGGGATTTATAAAAAAACAAACTTGACAGGAGAATGTGCGGTCCTCCACGCAAACTCTGACCCATGCATACTTACATTTTGGAGACAATTATGGGAATAGGCGACGTAGATGATGAGGTGGCGAACTGAAGTCAGAATGCAAAAAGTAAATGTGGGAAGAACGATAATTCGTAATATTTTGAATATTGATGCCGCACGTACATATTTCACGTCTTATCATCCACTTTATCATGAAGATTAAATCCAGAACTGTTATTTGCGCATGTACTAAGTAATAATTTTTCTATAAACACCTTGTAATAAAAAATAATAATAAATAAAAACCTTGAGAACTACGCCAATGGAAGAATCAGGAGAGAAAGAGACTTCAGGGACCATGACTGGCTAATATGCTGATTTAAATTCCCTAAAGATGTGTTCTTGGGGCTATGTACTGCAGTGGGTCGAGTAGAGAGGTCAACCTCATCACTAAGGCTTGTTTACATGTAATATATAGTTATGTTAAATATTATCATATAGGTCTGGTATAGCGAAGCGGTCCCCAAGTGCCGTTTTGGACGGTATTATTAATATATGTAGTCTAAAGGTCAGGTTTCCCTACGCTGGGTGAGAACATGCCAAAATAATTCAATTTGCAGCAATTTCCAAGTGTCTGAGAAGTTTTTTTTGCTTCGCCTGTCGTCATGATTCGGCGTAATAAAAGAAAAACTGCCAGGGCCATTAACATACTGCTCCGCATTCATGAGGTGCTTTGCATTGACTATTCATGGTTAAAAATGGGCATGTACAGGGCGAGATAAGAGGCTGATTCACTAACACACACTTACTTACTCATAAATCATAGATTACTGGGTAATCTATGATTTATAAAGGGAGCATTGCTTACAGTTTTATAAATCTAAATTGTTTTTACGTATGCCATTTTTTGGCTTTTGGGCATACGTACACCTAGTAAGGATCCTAAGCACAATTTTATAAACGAGACCCCTTGACTAGTAGAGACTGAGTCAAGATCGAGTCCAAAAAGGGTCAAGTCCAAGTCAAGACCCAGTCCAAATGAGAGACAGTCAAGACGGAGCAAGAAAAGATCAAATAAGGCCACATTATGAACTTAAGTATAAATATGTCACTTAATAAAGCTGAAGTGCAACTTTAAATATTAGATATTAAGACTTTTTATTCCGGTGTAACAAGAACATTCTGGGCTGCCGATGGAAAATGTAACAAATACCAAGCAACACAGGTGTCACTATAAACTGACATGTTCACTTTATTGAACTTATTACTTTTCCTGAAGAATCCATAGCACCAAGCGCTCGCTGACATTGTGTCTGTGGCCAAAATGATTGATGGCTGATGATTGAGGCATATGATGCAGCCAGGTGTATACTGACGACCAATACCAATGCCCGCTCTAGATGGATTTTTAATTAAACCAATACCTGTTGTCTGAAAAACCACGCTTTATCAATGGTTTTGTTTTGAAACAGGAAGATACTTTAGAAAAAAATACATTTAGTGCTGGACTCGGTCAAGACAACATTTATTATTTGGCCAGTCCAACCGCCAAGTCCGAAACAAGTCCAAGTCCAAATACCAATGAGTCCAAGACAACTTTGAAATAATTGAAAAATGTCTTGACTGCGAGTCCAAACTCAAGTACTACAGTAGTAGTAGTATATAGAGTACATGTTTGTAAGAGGCAGGGTTGCATGGAAGGATAACCTAAAAGTATGTATTTAAGGTAATAATCCTTCAGCTCCGATGGGTTGACTGCTGTGATCTTTCTGCACTTCATTTCCCATTAATCACCTGCTAGTCAAGTACAGGGTGCACACGTTTTATTATATTACACCAAAACTAAGCACCTTGCATTATTAACTATATTCTTGCCTCCCAAAGTTGCTGGATTTATTTCAAAAGAGCACAGATGACAGAGCACACAAAACAGCGATCACATAGATGAGCTAAAATGCGACAAGCAAAGAAGATATTATTGTGCATGAGAACACATTTTGTCTGTACATTTGTTATGAGGACAGGCAGCAGGACAAAAGCAATCAATTAAATGAAAGCCGCAGTAGAAAGGATTGTAGGAATTGCCTCTGCGCCACATACATATTTCCTGTCAGTCCTTTTGTAACTCTCCAGCACCGAAGCATCAAACCTCATTATGTAACAGTAAATCCTCGCCGAATTCCAGAGAAAAAAAACCAAGATAAATGTTGCTGACTGTGACAGCTAACTAGAGCTCGTTCCTTAGACGGAGGATATATGATACCAAACTTTTTTTTTCCGTTTTTTTTGTCCCATCAGGAAGAAGAGCTACGGCAAAGCGGCGAGGCCAAATATCACCACCTGAACGAAGACCTGCACGTCCTCATCGAGGTGTTCGCCCCGCCGGCTGAGGCCTACGCCAGGATGGGTCACGCTTTGGAGGAGATCAAGAAGTTTCTCATACCGGTATGTTCCCTTCTTACAAAACACGCACACACACACACACACACACACACAAACACACACACTATACAATACAACTGTGTTAGTTTGCACTGAAATTAATTTTGCGTTCCAGAGCAGCTCCGCTCAAAATAAGAAATAACGAAAAATATACACACAGTTAGACAACAATTACACATCTAGTCTACACACACACACACACACACACACACACACACACACACACACACACACACACACACACACACACACACACACCTTTCCCCTTCCTGAATCTCTCTCCAGCTGCTCTCTGTGCCTGACCAATTCAGCCTGTCCACAGTGGAGTGAGTGAGTAATTGCTGAGACAATCTGCCCTTTTGCTCACACTCTTTGTCTTTTACTTAATAATAATTCTGTCTGTAGAAAGCGTCTGGTTCAGTGTGTGTCAGGGTACCCACAGGTTTTAAAGGTTTTTAAAGGCTTAAATCTAATTTTATAAAAATATGGCCTTAACAAGTTTGAAATTTCATTTACAAAGTCATGAAATTCTTTCTTATAGAAATAAATCCTGTAATATCATAAATAAAAATTTTTTGGGGTAACGTGTACATTCACTTTTATTTAGCATTTTTCGTTTCATAGTTAGCATAACCACTCTAAATGACAAATTCATTTTATGTTATTAGGGTAAAAACACACTTCACAAAAAAGTTTGATTGAAGTCAGTTAACGTTACTTAGTAACGACTTCCTTTCTCTGGGTCAAATTCCTCTTTTTTTTCTTATTGTATGGCCGTGAAGTTGGCATTAAATTTCATCCCTGGTGGTATTAAAAATGTCTTAAATTAAACTTGGAGAATCGTGGGGGTACCCTGGTGTGTGAGATCCTGGGTGGGAAGTTGTGGGTATATATAGCTTCTTATTGGCAGCAGCATGGGGCTTATTTACTTTTCCTCCATTCATTATAGGTGATCTCGCCAATGCTCCGAGCTATAATGATTTACACCTCACCATTAATTATCAGCAGACCCCTCCCTCACCCTGCTCCATGTTTCCTTGCCCCACAGTTTCTGTAAAACACATTTATTGATTGGGGACACATGGCAGTCATATCTATTGATTTATGATTCAAGACCTATTTTCATGTTAATTATGTCTTTTAATTTAGTGGCAAAAAAAACAACTGTGTGAGGAGATAAAGGCAACGGGGTCCCAGGGATTTATCAACGGGGAGATCTTGCTGCTTCAGGAACAGCGGTCACGGCAGTACTGTAAAGTACATTAATTAGATATTCCCGGGGCTGTAGCCCTGGAGATAGAGGACGGAATTTAATACAGTGTAATTGAAAGCGAGTCTATTGCTGTCTGTGTTTGTGTGTGTGTGTGTGTGAACACGCTGCCTCTCTGTGTGCAGGATTACAATGATGAGATCAGACAGGCCCAGCTGCAGGAGCTCACATACCTGAACGGCGGCTCAGAGGATGCCAAGGTGCCATCGGTGAGGGGCAAGTCAGTTGCCCGTGGAAGAGGGACACCTGTTCCAGGGCCTCCCAGGTAACCTGCATCCAAGTGTGTGTGCATGTGTGTGTGTGCGTGTGTGTGTGTGTGTGTGTGTGGGGGGGGGGGTTGTTGTGTATAGGTGCACTTTAGTTCAGCTGGGTAATGGCAAGGGGTGGCACAGTTCACAAAACCCACAGTTCGGTTCATATCACGGTTTTAGGGCCACGGTTTTGGGTTCTGTACGGTTCTTGTTATTTTTTCTTTTAGTCTTTAACACTCCAAAAATGCACTTGACCATATGATCTATAGCTTAATTATCCACAATGTAGGATACAGTATTAAAAATAAAAGATTCTGCACAAACTGAATTTGAGTTTAAGCCCATTATTGGGACCATCTCTGAGGGAAGCTAGGTGAGGTTTTGATACAGCCAGAGGGAAGATATTGAGGATTTCAACATGCTTTTCATTTCTTTGGCAACAAAAGGAGAAAGTGTATTGCCATCTACAGTAACACATGCCTTTTTAGCACACAACGATTGAAATATTACAGAATATCAATTCAAGTAACTTGCATTTATCCAACTGCCAACTTCAGTGTAGGCCCTTACAAAAATGTTATCCTTCAAAAGAAAAAGAGAACAACTCTTAAAGCTCCGTCTTTTGAATAAGTCAGAACACTTTAAACATAAAAGTTGTGATTTTTTTGTATAGTTCTTTACAAAATAAAAAGGGAACTTGTTTTGGGGAGAATAAATTACTCTGGGCTGAGTTTTCCTAGTAACCTCACCTTGAAGACTTCAAATGTTGGTATGAAATGAAAATGTCTGGGGGATTTAAGACAAAAAATAATGATCATTTATTGAATTAATCAAATTTGAACATATCTGTCAGTGGCTTGTTGATCTTTACATTAGGGTCGGGCAGTAATACGGTATATCGAGGTGTCTTAAAAATAGCAATGGTATAAGTTTCAATACTGTCATTAAAAAAATGCAATGCACTTATATAGGTGACAAGGATTAAATATGAAATATAATTTATTTTACTGCCTAAAAATGCTTATCTGTGTGTGTGTGTGTGTGTGTGTGTGTGTAGACTAGATGTGTAATTGTTGTCTAACTGTGTGTATATTTTTCGTTATTTCTTATGTGTGTGGAGGAGGGGGGGCAAACACAACTTCTGCAGTTTGGCAGCATCTGGGGTTTCGCCCTAATGAGAAGGGAGAGGTGTGTCAGTATTAGTGTTTGGTATTCAGTTTCCAACCGGTGCAGGCACAAGCCGTCTGAGCCTTATGTCATTGTTTTTAATCAGTCACGGTAATACTGTGTACCGCTGTAAAATAGGGAGGAGGTTTGATGATATCAAAATGCGGATACCTGGTATTATTTACAGTTGAAGAGAGTGGGAGTTCTTTTTGGAAGGTTTTTTTTTTAGTATTCCGTTGCGTTTTCAGAGTTAATGGTGTCATTTAGAGTTACAGCACATTTACGTCTTGCATCTATTTAAGCACGGATTTTTGTACTGTTTTATAAACACAAGATAAGGATGTCACACTTTATTTTGTAATGGAGAATTGGGCCAGAATTAGTAGATGTGTCGGTGCAAATGTTGGCTGCAATTCTCAATAAATTCACATCAGAACTATACTATATATGGGTAGACATTCCCGAGTTCAATGACGATGCATAGACTACGAGTGTGCTGCTGAGAAAGACCTGGATAAGCTGACCAATCAGAGCAGACTGGGCTTTTTAAGGTGGGGGCTTAAAGAGACAGGCTCTAAAATGAAGCGTTTCAGACAGAGGGTAAATACACTTATATTCAGGCAGACAGCATGAGAAAAATAATGTTTTTTGAACCTTAAAGCGTGTAAACATGTTGTAGAAGAAACCCCAAGAAAGTATAAACCTGAGTGTTATTATAATATGGGACCTTTAAGACCTGACTGACAGGAAGCACAGTGTATCATAATGTACACACACATACAGATATCATATGATTCCAATAGGACATGAAATACACTGAAAGAAAAACGCTGAAATTAAACTTAGAACTAGGCAACCAAATGTTTCCTGTATAAAGTGGCTATCATTCTCTCTGGAAGTTACTTATCATATTCTACAAAAATAAACAGCAGCAAATAGCTTCTTCAGAAGGCAGAAAATGAGCCCTGATATTTCCAACTCTGCTGACTGTGTGCAGACCTCAGCAGGAACTACAAACCAAAGCACTGCTGCTTTCAGTTAATGTTGCACCGTGCACATGGCTACCTACTGTATTTACTGAAATTCCCAGGCTGTTTCCTGTGCGGCAAAGCAAACCAACTGGATAAAAGAGCCTGAACATCTAACGCTGGCCAATCCAGCTTCCTCCGGACGGAGCTGTCAATAAGCGCATTCCAAGCCCCACCTCTTGGCTTCTATCCATTTATATATTTTACTCCCTTCCCATTATCTTATACTATTCCATATAAAACAATCACTCTGAATCTGATCATCTTTTCCTCCTCTCTATTGTACCTGTCATGCTGCTCCACATGTTAATACAGGTTGTATTCCTGAAAGATGGCAGCTCTCCTTGTAGATGAGACCTGTAGCATACATTTTAAACGCTGCAGTTAGGCACAGCTAAATGAATCTGAAATAAAGAGAAAATTTTTTGCTCCACTTTTTCAGCCTTGCTTGAAAAATAAAATCCTTTTTATAAAATAAAACAGTGAAGAAATAAAATGTGCGTGCGTCTACTGACCCAGCAGTTTTGGGACCCCTGTTTCAGACCACATCTTCTCTTTATAGTAGAAGTTATAATACTACAAATTTCAGTCCTGGCGCCGGTCCGGGCGGGGCTTTCTGTGTGACGTCTGATTATTCTCGCCGTGTCGCGTGGGTTTTCTTCATGTGTTCTGGTTTCCTCCCACAACCCAAAACATGTATGTTAGGTAGGGTTGCACGATTTATAGAAAACAACCACAATCACAATTATTTTGGTCACTATTGAAATCATTAACAATCAGTCCCTCCAGGATTTCGCAGACTTTTTTTGAGATTGCTGTGGCCCAAAATGCTTGATGTGGCAGGAACTTTTTGTAAAAAACTGCAATAAATTGAGTGATGTTTGTTGCAATGAAGTTGCTCGAGACAGAGAAAGTTGCAAAAAAAGTTGTTGTTTTAGTATAGTTCTTTTAAAAATAAAAAGGAAACTTGTTTTGGGTAGAATAAAACTACTCTGGGCTGAGTTTTCCTAGTAACCTTACCAAAAAGACTCAGGATGCTGCAAATGTTGGTATATTATGGAAAAGGCTGGTGGGTTTAAGACAAAAAGATAATAATTTATTGAATAAATCAATCAGTCAGTGATGATTTTTCATCATGAGCAACTGCAGAACACGAGAGTAGTTTTTCACGCAACAGCAGACCACAGTAAAGTGACTAAAAATGAGACTAAGACACCGAAACGTGGAAATATGCAATGTTTTTTTTGTGGAGGCATATTGATCTCTGTACACTCCATATGCAAAAGTCATTGTGTTTTCTTCTTATAATAATAATAATAATAATAATAATAGGCCCTGGGGCGTGTTCTTGTCTCAGTGTGTTTATTTCTTAAATATTAAAAAAAAAGAAAAAAAAGAAATTGACTCCCAAAAAATAAGAATAATAATTGATAATAATAAATATAATAAAGCCACCCTGGGTTTTTGACAGTTGTGTGCTTGAAGCAGCAGCAGTAGGAAATGTTGGGGTTGGGGTGCTACATGTTAGCACGTGATCATTAAACGCGTACCTCCCGATTTAAAGCTTAAAGACGTAATATTATTAGGGTAAGGATGGAGTTTCTGAAGCAAGGAGAGGTTCTGCTCAGACACACGTGGTGATTCAGGTTGTTTACATTTGGTGAATATATAAGAGGTTGATCTGTGTTATGCTGCCATATTTTAGGTGAGACTAGTATTCATTTGTGTTGAAAGGATCGTAAATAGTGTTTGGTAGTACATAGTGATGCAATGTTTGGTGTGCATAAACATTAGCAAAGCAAAGCTTCATTTGCATAAATGCCTTTATATGCAAATGACCTCCAGAAGATGCTTTCCTCTATGCTATCCCTGTGAACGCACGCTAATTCCAGCTCCTCTGAGACCTCACAAGACTGCAAATAAAATTCTCGTGGCCATTAGAGAACTTTAAAGCTCTTTGCGTCGACACTGTGATTTGAAAAAACGGCAACGCCAAAAGTCGTTTGTTCTGTGTTTACAAAAGAAAACACTTCTTTCATGAGATTTTGAGATAAACAAGGTTGCCCGGACCCATCCGCATCTGTATTGCTCAGTCAGGATTTAATTGGCTGTGTTTTAAATGACACTAATTAGAATTTGCCTTGCCTAATTTGAGTGTGATAAGACAGAAGTCCCACAGGCTCCTGAACAGGAAGTCACATGCAGTTTTACACGTGATTGATACCACTGCTCTGGATGGACACTCTGCCACCGTCCCTTATTCTTCTTTGCTTTTGACTGGAGCCCTTTCTGGAAGAGAAGCCCTCCTTTTACTTGGGAAGTGGCTGTTTTTTGGTCCAATTTTTATCAAGTGAACCTCCCCCGCTGTCCACGTTAGTCCACAAATGAATAGAGACTTCCATCTTTTTTCTCCTCCTGCCCCTAATCTGGGATGTTTCACCAATAAGCATGATAGCAATTAAAAGCATAGAAAGAAAAGGACCCGGAGTGCAACTTTAGTGGTGTTCTGCTTCTGCTTCAGGTCAGTTAACTGCTTTTAAATAGAAAGCTCAGTCGATGTGTAAAAAGCTCCAACAACACATCATAAAACCACAAGGTCAGGCTGCCTTTGATTTCCAACAGAGCGGCTTGACTTTGCTCCCATCTTGATTACAGTGCAGGTTAGACTCTGGCTTCTCATCTGGATGACTGACAATCACTATCTCACTCTAGCTCTTTTACAGCACAGCTTCATAAGAGTCAAGCTTGTTTACCTAAAATCAAACCCCAAAGCTTGCACCACAACATCCAAAACATTAACAATAAAATCAGGTTTTTGTGCCACTTCCCCAGAGCCCAAATGCAAGGGTTTAATTCAAGACAAGAAAACCTCCATCACTGAACAGGCAGAAATACCAGCCTTGTCATCTGCATTTTCCTTAATAGACAGGAAAGCAATTCAGACACAAGACATGCTGTGTGTTGCAAAACGGACGTGACTCACCTTCTCTCCACTGGAGGAACTTGCTCTGCACCTACACATGTAACCTGCCGCTGAATGTAGCAAATTCACTGCTGCGTTTGTACCAAGTCATTCTGGCCAATGGAGGAAATCACTAACTGGAGTAAAAGGGGATAAGGCAGCTTGACTGCAAACATGATAAATTACAATACCTCATCATAAAGACCTGGGATGCTGTGGGCATGTGTTGCTGATATATCACTAGTCTCGTAATCATATACTGTATTTTAATGCTTTAAGATTATATGAACACGTGGTGTAGAAAGAGGATAGATTGCAGTTACCTTATCCATCCCAACCTTGTACACATATCCATTCCTGCCTCCAGTAATTCTCAGAATGTATCACCTTCTTCTAAGAAAAAGTGAATAAGATAATAAATAAATAAAAATACATTTGAGTTCTTGCTTCTTCATCTAAACCTGTTTGTGTCTCGTGTCAGGAGTCGAGGAGGAGTTCCTCCGCTGCATGCGGCGGTGCCCCGAGGAGCAGCACCCAGAGGAGCCCCACCAATCCGGGCTCCATCTTCCAGAGGGAGGGGGGTTCAGAGAGCCAGAGGAGCTCCCCCAACTGCCGGGTACCGGCCGGCTCCTCCCATAGTTCAGGACACATATGGCGAATATGTGAGTACATTATAATCTGTGTCACACAGAAATGCAAAACTTTTGCTCACTACAGGCAAAAACATAATTTTTCAATTTTGAGTTTTTGGGCTATTTTGTTTGTCTTCTATCAGACTATCAAAAATACACAACACAAGATGTTTATTTAACCAGTTGTGTCTATTTGCGTCTGTAGATTTCTCTTAAATTCACCAAACATTAGATAAGACCTTATTAGCATCTTGAAAAATAAATGTTTTTGAAAAATTGTAATACAAAATAATTGTCTTAATGTAAGGGATCAACTGGGGAAGTTTCATGGTGAGATATGTAAGAATCTTTACCCAATTCATCTGTCTTGCAAAATGTATGGAATTGTGCAATCCATATCTTTGAAGGCCGTTTTCTCAAAACAAGTGACTAATAAATGACTCTAAGCCAGAAAAGTAGCACTTACATACACCAAACCTTCCACTTTTCATCTTTATTCTTTATTCTATTAAAGGGCTTTGTTAATTTTCCTAACCTGATTTATGTAACATTTTATACCTAAAACATGGCAAAAATTGATTGTCTTTTGCTGTTGACAATATTTTCTTATTTTTGGAGTGATTAAAATAGATATCCAAAATTCCTCCTGTGAAAACATTTGACTTTCAAAATCAAATAATTTTAAACCTGGCTTTATCCAATGTTCAGATTTGTGTTCTGGAAATGCATGCAAATAAGCACATTTAACAAGATCATGCATAACATTACATGTCAATTAGCTGTCATCCAAGGCAACTTACAATTGCTACATAGGCCGCACGCCTCGGGACCAACTATGGGTCTTGCTCACGGACACTTTGGTTGATGTATTTAATTTGCACATTTAAACAAAGTTTCAGGAAAACTTAATACAAACAAATTCTTGTAACGTAAGTAATTTACGAAGGAACTTCGGTGATCTGTTGCCGCACATTTGTTACTCTCTTTGGTCGGTCATTAACGCGTGGCATCAGTGTACAGTAGATGCGTGTTTTTGAACAAACAATTGCTTGATAATATCAATGACAATAACTTGTTGTCCAAGTTGGATATGAAAATCTGTTTTTTTTTAACATAAAGAACAAAATAATAGTTCTTCTTTTAGGATTACCACGTTATCATACACTTAACCACGTTTTCACCACACACCTAACTAAACTGTGACACAGCGGAACCAAGTAGGCCAGAATTAAATGAACTTTTTCCGCCCCCAGCATCACACGCTGGTTGCCAATGAAATGGCTCCAACAGTATCTATTCATTCATTTCTTTTCCCTATTTAAGTGCAGTCTGTGAGAACTTCATATTTTTGGGTATCTTCTGAGTTTTGCAAATTGACTATTTTTGACTAATTGACTAATTGAATTCTGGGCTCTGGGAACTTGTTCATAACCACAGTGTTGTTAAGACAGGCTACAATTAGGAGTCAACAATGCATGCAAGTTTGAGGATGATTACTGATGTGTTTTGGTATTGTAAAAAACTCTGCCTAATTAAACTCTAGTTGTCCAGCTTTGCTGTTCTTGTCCTTAGCTGTTATGTATTTTTCTGTGTAAGTTCCTTGAAATCAATACAACCACCGGAGTCAAATTTCTTTTATGTGCATAGTATAAAGCTGAATATGAACATCTTGAAGTTAGTTATTGTAGATTGGTCTGCTGATTTGGCCCACCCACCATCACAACAGTAGTGGCCGTGACCCACAGCCCATGGAAGCCAATACAATACATTAAACCCCTCTGCGCCTGATTTCTTCATTTTGCATCACACATCACATAAATTCAACAACAGCATCATGATTATTGTTAATCAACCTCCATTAATCCACAT
The DNA here is from genome assembly GCF_008692095.1 of Etheostoma spectabile. Lineage (NCBI taxonomy): Eukaryota > Metazoa > Chordata > Actinopteri > Perciformes > Percidae > Etheostoma > Etheostoma spectabile. The sequence goes on along the minus strand of NC_045746.1, from coordinate 21,605,779 downwards.
AGGAATCATAGAAAAAGACTCTCCTTACAATTTCAGAACTTGCATGAGACTCATCACAAGTTTTCTTCAGTATCAAAGTAATCCAGTGATAGTCATCTCTACAGCCATGGGTACACTGCGAAGATGAACTGCTAGTAGCTAACTCTGCGTACTTTTAATGGTGCCAATTTGATAAAGCGATAAGAAAACAGGGCTCAAGTTTTGCCCCATAGCAACATTATGTTTCCTATTTACAACTCCCAAAACATTATGGGAACTGTTGTTCCTGAACTTGGAGCATGATTATCCCCCAAATAGAAATAACATAAATTAATACATTTATTTCTTTTCTTATTGCACTATAAAAAAGGTTATTGGGGATGGACATTTTCTCAGCTTTGTCTGAAGGGGGCCCATAGTGTCAGACTTTAAAATCTGCTCTGAATAACCAATCACCAAAAACTGCTTAGAGCAAGATTTCTGAATGATCCACAATATTGGTGACACAGCTGCTGTTAAATTAAAATTGTATTATGTTATGAGCATCACAAATGGAATTCCACTTATCTTTATTGCATTGGTGTGGCAGCAGAAAATGTATACAGATATTTCAAAACACTGGCACATAAAACCAAATCTACGTACATTTCTTTATGCCATTGCGTGGGAGAAAATGTTTTATAATTTGGATGAACTTGCCCTTTTAAAAGACGCCAGATTCAGCCCCAAATTTGCATACTTGTTCAAATATGAACCTGTATGAGTTGAACTCCAGCACATGTCGTTTTTTGACTTGCTACACAAGGTGTTGTTCCACATACAGAATGTGAATTTGTTATCGTTGCCAATATTGTGATTTGGTCTCGTAGCTTACCTGTACACTGTTATGGTAACCTGGCTGTAATATCAACAGCTGCCAGACATGAATATTTTAAGCTTAGAGTCAGAGTCAAGGCAAGTTCCCCAGGGACTTCAGCATCAACATTGCATATTTTGCATATAGAAGGTAAGAGGAGGTGGCCCGCATTGGAAAATTGCCCCAGCAGCCCATACCTAACCACATGTGACAGGTTTATTCAGAGGTTGCAATTCAAATGTGTGGAGGTCGTGGAGAATGACTCCTGGACCAGCTGTTTCCCATCATTGTCACAGTTGTAAACTGCATCCCCCGACACCTGCACCTGTGTATCTGGGTGGAGAAAAAAACACCCCCAACATCTGCCGGATGATAAATCTCACCACATCGCTGCAAATTAGAGGCTGAATGAGTTTAACTCTGTATTATATCTAAATACATCACCATCCCAGGACAAGTGTTCTCCATCCGGCCCTGACAAATAGGCTCTTGTGTTCATCAATGAAATGACAAAGAAATGTTTCTTGTTTACATTTGTTGCCTTCATTTATCACTGCTCAACATTTGCCCATATGCATGCTCCCATTGTTGTGTTTTTCCTACTCTGCATCGCCACGGGCCAAAACAATTGTTCAGCTGGAGGCGATTTCTTTCTCTCTTGTTCACTCTTAAAACGCCAGCCCTGGGTTACCTGGGTGATTTTGTCATGATGACGCATGGGGGTAGAAACTATCTCTGTCAAGTTGTTTTTTGTCTTACATAATCTACCTCTGTTATCGCTGTTTGTATATCAGTATCAAATTACTCTGAATCCAATTGTTACCAAACAAAATCACAGAAATGTTATTATGCTGTGATGCAGTCTTGGCAGCCCCATCAGTCTTAACCGGTTACTATGATTGCCGCCAAATCTCATTTCATGTAATTCATTAGGTGCATTGAGAGCTCTGTCTTACCTACTGCTAATCCCATTGAAGAATGATTAAACATGATGTAATTCCCATTTTAGAAACAAGGCTGCATGTCATCTCTTTTGTGCTACTTTGTTGCCAATGTAAACCTGAGGAGGCTAATCAAAGTAGCAAAACTTCACTTTCATGCTAAATCTAGAGCTGTATCCATGTGTGGTTGTTTTTCTCCACATAGAAGCTTAATTCCTCTAGTTGATGAAGACCAAGAAATGTGCAATGCACGTGGGTTGGTATTGTTTATGTTACATCCACTGGATACAGAAATCCATTCTGAGCACTGTGGGTCCTGGCTGACTGTTACGGCTTTTAAAAAAAAAAATCTTTGCATGTTCAGCAATTTTGAGAGCCAAGCATTGTTAATTGAAATCTGTTCTCTATGGTGCTGCTCTTGTAGCTGTTGTAATCTAAATTGGGTGTAATGGTTAGGAAAATACGTATGTCAGATAAGAGAAGTTGCATCCAACGGGTGTGGCAGACAAGTCTTGAAGATTAGATTGAAACCTACTCACACGGGACAAAACCTGTGATTTGGTATAATTGCAGAGAAAAGTAATTAATTAATTAATTAATCATCTGTACTTTCCACTACAAGTTAGACATTAAGCATTCTAGTAATTCTTGTATTTATGCAGCTGTAATTTGTTTTGTAAGTGTCTGTTTGGAACAGGACGATTACCAGGTTCCCAATACTGAATTTGTTAAACATTACACCTGCTAATCATCAGTGTAACATTGTCATTGTGAGCATATTAGCATGCTGATGTTACTATTTCCCATTTGCACACCAAGTCCAAATTCTTTGTCGCGCCTTTAAAAATGAGTACAAACTCATGTTGTGTCAATCACGTTTTCCCACCGGCTCCAAAATCAACGTCCTTCAATCCATGTTTTCAGAACAGGTTGATTTCTGCGTTTTCTTGCATCCCTCAAAAGCCTTTAGAAATTAGTTTGACCACTCAGAGCCTCCGTAAATGCAAACGTCGTCATCCAAAATGGCATCTCATAAGCTGATTCACTTCGTCTCCCAGCACAAAGCACTTTCTCTCTTTACAACAAAGAAAGAAGAATACAGAGATGCAGAATACAAACATAGATTGTGGCGGTGATTGAAAAACAGCTTGGAATCGAGGATGATAGGCACTGATTGAAAAACAAAATACCTACAAAATATTAGACAGTAGTGCTGCTTCTATAGGCGGCTTAACAATGGCTTTTTGCCAATGTCATTCATTAGCCCCTTTTGTATTGCAATTGTTTGCCGCAAATAGAGTCTTAAGGTGCATCAGACGTAGTATGCAAGGATTCTGTGCGTAATGATTTCTATCGGATTAAAAAACGCATACGGAAAATACTGACTTGGTGTGCAAAGGCCTTGAATCTTTTTATCTTATGGGGTCTTTCAAGCATGAGGCATCGGTGAAAACCCTCACAATCAATACATAATGAATATCAGAAATGATGAGCTTGTAGAACCATATATATGGTAATACCATTATATGGCCGCTTCGCGAGAACAAAGTGCTCATTACTAACCCACTGGTCAGCAATGGCCATTCTGTGTACTTTTCATTTTCTCCCTGTGCCTGCATTAATCTGCACAGGGAAAGCAAAACCAGACGAGTACAGCTGGTTGCATCTGAGGCGAGGATGTTGAATTTTTTTTTTCTGGTGCAGGGGTTTCTGCAGGGCTAATTCCTTAATGACATGTATTCCCATGTATTTGACATGTATTTGATACTGTAATACTTGACAGATGTGAATACACTATAAAACTTAGCCCAAGATCAAAACCAAAGGTGGGAAAGTAACAGTTAAAGATAAAAGATATTTGTCAAGTGTGACACAGGGTGGTGATATTTTAACTTGATGCATGGGCAAACTTTTTGGCATCCTCAATCTGATAGCTTCAGTAGTATTTTTACCCCTGCAGCGGAAAAGCTTCAGCAAATTCCAGCCTATTCAGCGTTCTGAAATATGCTGGCAGGAAGAGACGAATAAATGACACATAGCTTTGAGACATTTTGAGACCAAGACAGATGACAAAGAGTTATGGATACTGGATTTTTTGTTTTCTTTGAACAATATCATGGTGTCTTATTTTGCTTTTATCTGTAAGAAGTTAAGAGCAGTGTGTGGCACAGCTGTGCGGAGGCGAGACTTTTTTTCTTTGAACAGATGGTATCATGCTAAAGTCATTTGGGAAGAACAAGGCATTTCTTCTTCTTTTGATTTGCTTAATTTCCTCGCTTTGTAGTTTGCATAGGTGACACCTATGGGGTTTTAACACAGGCCGCGCAGTATGTGCAGTTCATAATGTGAGGACAGTGTGTTGTTGAACTCATTTGGATTTAGTACAGTGTGCAGGGAACTAATCCAGCGCCTGAAAAGCCTGCTCTGGGTGTCAGCGGCATCCTATCGGTTACAGTGGTATTGTAGCGCACAGTGGAGCAGCTGTGATACTGCTGTTGTAACATGCAGTGCCAGGCCCTCTGTTAGTCTTCAGTGGCCTCAGAGGCCAGTTCTTATCTTTTAACAACACGCCTCTCAGCCATCCACTGGCATACAAATGAAAGACTCACTTAGGGGCTGCTCTCTGTCTCCCCTGTCTCTGTCTCCACTCCCCTCTTCCACCCGCTCACTGTCACACTAATCCTGCTTAGTGTCGGAAACACAGCGCTGTTGCAGTATTGTTGTGCTATTGTGCTCTCAGAGATATTTTTACTAATGGTATATCAATAGAAACACATCAGATATTATAATGGATTCAATCACACTATCATCACAGGCCGCTTTCTTTTTTTAAACTGTTATTCCTCGCGTCAGACACCAAAGAAAAGAATCATTTCCAATGTGCCAGTGTGATTTATAAACCAGAGCATGTTTCTCCTCTCAGCTCGCTTGTAACTCAATTATAGAGGAGCGGCTCTAATAAATGGCAATAACATGCCATTGTTAAAGTTTAATATGGTTCTTAATACCAGGCCCTGTTGTCCAATGTGAGTGGACAGCACCTACAGAGATTCGCCGACGAGGACTCCGTTAACACTAATGGCACATGGCTTGTGCTGAAAACTAATCTGGGTCGCTAGTACCTGCTCTGCTAACACTGGACGTCCATATCAGGACAGCTTGGTCAGGACTCCTCGGTGTCATGCTCGGTAAATCCTTTTGGCGTACTATTTCAACATTCAAGGTAAGGTTAGGTTTAGGAAACAAAACAAGTTTGTTACATTTAGGAAAAGATTTGTAGTTTGGGTTAAAATAAGCATGTTTGTAACGTGACCTCAAAGTGTAATTAAAACAATAAGTCAACTTGACTTTTGCTTTCACACAGAACAGAGGTCTCTTGGCTGAAAGTCCAACCAAGGTACCAAGAGAACAAGTCCTCAAAACTTTGACCCTTTCACATTTGCTTGCTACCTGGAAATCTAATGGAAGACTCCATGTAATCTTCATTGTCCCCAGACGATGAATTTCAATCCTCTAGTCCAGTTATCATGCCATAATTCAGACTTTTTTTATAAGAAATATCAGAGGCGCCACCCTCAGGCCAAACTGCCAAATGTGCGTGCAAGATTTCCTCTAATTAATTTGGCTGATGAGGAGATGCATATTTTTTTATTTGAATGACCCTACGGTGATTCTCCTGTCAACAGTATGGTTATTTTGTCACACTTTAATACTGTAGCGTGTAATAAGGCATAATTGCAGCCTAAGATACTCTAGCAGGGCTTTTGAATTTAAGGCAGTGGTGAACGAGCCAGTATTACCATATTTTCATGTTTTGTCGCAGTGACATAATCCCATGATATCAGCTTGATGTGGTTATAATTAGAATTTTAGGCTGTTTTTTTTTCTTACTGTAAACTAATGCATTAGCACCTCTAAGAAGACACTGCAAAACAAAGTCCTATCGTTTTTGGGACAGCCCCTGGCCACCACTGCCTTATACATGGATATGGATAGTGCAACTTGAATCATGATCAAAATACATTTTCTAAAAGTAAGGAAAACTACACAAAATATAGTACATCAAGACATTCAACATATATATATATATATATATATATATATATATATAGACACTACCAGTCAGAAGTTTGGGGTCACTTCAAAATGCCCATTGCACTCCATTATAGACAGAATACCAGCTAAGATCAGTTGCATTGTTTTTTTAACCAGCGCAGCAGTTTTCAGATTACATTATGTGCTTACATAATTGCAAAAGCATTCTCCAATGTTTTCTTAGTTAGTTTTTAAAAATGATATCAGATTAGTAAACAGGATGTGCCTTTGGAACATTGGATGAATGGTTGCTGATAATGTATGATGTAGATATTGTGTTAAAGATCAGCCCCCCCACTCAGATCAGCTGGTATTCTGTCTATAATGGAGTGGAATAGAAATTTGTAAGTGACCCCAAACTTTTGACCGATAGTATATATATATATATATATATATACACACACACACACACACACACACACACACACACACAAAGTCTGGGGTCACTTTTTTCTATTTCTATTGCACTCCATTATAGACAGAATACTTTGTTTTTTTAACCAGGACAGTTTTCATGTTACATTAAGTGTTTACATAATTGCAAAAGCGTTCTCCAATGTTTTCTCAGTTAGTTTTTTAAAATGATATCAGATGAGTAAACAGAATGGGCCTTTGGAACATTGGAGGAATGGTTGCTGATAATGGGTAATGTAGATATTGTATTAAAGATCAGCCCCCCCACTCAGATCAGCTGGTATTCTGTCTATAATAGAGTGGAATGGAAATTTGCATGTGACCCCAAACTTTTGACCGGTAGTGTGTATATATAATGTATGTATACAAAAATCCCATTTAATTTGTTATTTCTTATACAAACGGAAATTAAAATGTTAAGCCATTTTTAGGAAGAAATAAGAAAGAACGTTTAGATGTTCTGCCAGATGTTATGCCAGAATATATGTTACTGCCAGCAATTCATGATACCACTGCAACACTTACAATACTCAGCCCTAAAAGCAATCACATCTCTGTTTGTCACATCAAGTTATATAACTCTGCAGCCAAGACGTGTAGTCCCTAGACTTGATTCATTTCTGGAGTTCACTTCCTATTTATTGTGCTGCTGAACTAGAAGCTTTGTGCCTGGCTGCTAATTGACTGTGTGGATTTATTTTGAGATGGAAGTATACGCATACATTGTTTTTCCTGTAGTAGAAATCATGTTTCACCAATATGCCATATATTATTTTTAATAGTATTGTGTTATTTAATTTTCTTTGACCTATAAGAGGTGTAACATGAAGGCAGCAGAATAACTGTTCCCTGTGTTGACCTTATTTAGTACCTGGGGTCCGTTTCAGAAAGCAGGTTTAATGAAAACTGAGTTTGTTAACCCTGAGATGAGGGAAACTCTGGGGTTTCTGTTTCAGAAAGGGGAGTTAATCAAACCTGAAAAACAAGGGTAAGTCCAGCCCGTTTCAGAAAGAGAGGTAACCTAACCTCAGAGTCAGTTACTATGGTAACTGAGTCTGTGAACCTAACCCCTGTCGGGAGCAGGGTTTCTTCAATCAGTCTCCTCCCTCTGACACAGCGCTCTGTCAATAAAAAAAACAGGGTTGGTTTATGTTAGGCAGATTATAAAACATTTTTTTTCTCAAAACATGGCCTTTCTTTTTGTCCATGGTCCCGTTGATGAAGAAGTTGTATTACTTAGCAGGGAGTTAAACATACTTCGGGACATGCTATTGAAGCCCTGACTATAGCCTAGATGAATTTTCATTTCCAGATAACTTCCTATTTGAGCAGTATCGTTTTCCTTCCCAGTCTATCAGTTATGTAGCCCACATAACCTCATCCGTCCTCACATCCCTAACGTCATGCTCTACATCCCAGCACATTGTTTGTGTCACATTAGGTTTTTTACACACGCCAGTTTTCTTTAGTATATTAGTAAAGCCACTGTATAGCAAAGCACCATCCACTGACCAGTTGGTTTGTTACCATGGTTAATTGTAGTATCATGGCTCCATTCATGCTGCCTTTTTATTGTGGTGGTACACGCACTTAACTCTGAGTCAACCTCCTTCGAGTTTGATTGAACCAACTCGAATCAGCTGTTCTGGAACCGAAAAACTCAGAAGAGTTTCCTATCTCAGGGTAAATCAACTCAGAGGTCAGGGTCGGACTCAGATTTAGTTAAACCTTCTTCCTGAAATGGGCCCCAGGTGTGCAAATGGCATGCACGTTTATTCAGGCTGGCATATTTCAGTTGCAAAACAAATTTTGCTTGGATATTACAGAGATTCTACAACTGCACAAGCTTCCCTCTAACCTGGTGCATTATTAAAAGTATCGATGTTGACATTAAGAATTGACCCCGAGGCAGTTACATGAACACACTACAGCAGTCAACAAAATGAAGTGGAGCTCTACTTTCTCTAGAGCAGGGGTATCCTAACTAAATCTAAACTAAAGAGGTCCAGTAAGTCAACCCTCCACCCCAGCAGAGGCCGAAGAATTTGATACCTACAAATATATACAATATATAGTTTAGTCAACATCTTTAAACTCAAAAGGGCAAGAATACACTGCCTATTATATTATATGATGAAATAAAAAAATGTCATAAATCCATCAGATCTAAGTTTGCTTTGTAAATATTCCTTTCAGGCAATGAAAAAAAAGCCTCCTCAAAAAGAAAACTAAATACTAAAGTGCTCTTTTAGGCGGATCTGAGCTTAATAATCACTGAAATATAGAATTACAAGCTTCCTAGCTTAAAACAGGAAAAAATACAGTGTCTATATTGAACAAGCATATGAGGAATGGAAAAACCAACACACTTATGCCCGCGGTGAGAGAATGAGACAGGACTCATACAGTGGGCTTTGGGCACATTGCTTTTCAGGGTCTAGACCTTAGACTGCTCTGTCTAGTTTCATAGTGCCGATTAATAATTCCACTTTTGATAATCACAATAGACTTGTGCAAATGAGGCACACAGACCTCGTAGAAATCATAGCAGGAAGATAAAACACGTACTTTTCTGTTCATTCATCTCGGAAGATTCGGTTTTCACTGTCAACTTTTTTACATTTTGATAATGGCATGTTCCTTTATCGTTTTGTGTACCTGTGTTATACCTCGGTCAGCTCTCCGGCATGTTTTTGCAACCTAGCAACGGCAGCAAACAGCTGCAGGCTCTACAGAGCTGGCCTTGTTCAGCCTGTTAAAATTCTTTAATTGACAAGATAAATACCCATATAATTTATACATATTTGCTAGTTGTGTCAAAAACTAGCAAATGGATCCAAAACTGGTGACCCCTGCTCTAGAGTATAGAGCAGACCTGGGCATCTTAGGGCCCGCGGGCCACATCCGGCCCTTTGTGCGTCCCAGTCCGGCCCGCGTTTTGCCAATCATAAATTACAAAATAAATTTAAAATATATCTATG
>NC_045746.1:21586826-21596503 GCF_008692095.1 Etheostoma spectabile | reverse complement strand
AATACAACGGTGCTGCTTTTGTTTTGAAAAGCGTTATTTGTAGTACTTCCGTGTGGACGTATGCACGTGGGTGATTGTGAGTGAAGGTGAACAGCGGCAATCACAAATTACCGTACAAAATAAATTTTAAAAAACATCTATGTCGTGCGTGCAATACAACTGTGCTGCTTTTATTTTGAAAAGTGTTATTTTATGGACGTATGTCCGTGCGTAACCTGTGAGTGAAGGTGCACAGCGACGAGTGATGCCCGGTTACCCCCTCGAGATGCCCGGTTACCCCCGAGATGTCCGCTCACGCTAAAAAAAGAAAAGTTGATGACGAATGCCGTGTTTTCAACAAGACATGGACTGCCAAGTATTTCTTTACAGAAATTAAAGGTAAAGCCGCGTGCTTAATTTGTGGTGCACAGGTTGCTGTGTTTAAAGATTATAATTTGAATCGCCGCTACACGACGAAGCACGAGGATAAATACCGGAATCTGTCTGATGACGCTCAAGGGAGGCTGATGGTTGATGGTGAAACTGCTAACCCAACAAGGACTTTTTACCAAACTTCACACCCCCAGAGATGCAGTTTCAATCACCAATTCAATGATTGTTTTTTTTTCTTATTTTAATTTCATTTTAATTTCACATAGCCTAATAAATATTTAAGGATTAAGAGTTTAAATAAAACCATCAAAAGCAATCTGCTTTTGTAAAAAGTTAAGTTAGGTTAAATGAAATTATTACCATTTATCTTACGGTATATCAAAAATAATACTGAGCAAAATTTAATTGAAATATTGTCGATGTGGCCCTCCAGCAGTGCTCGGGTTGCTCATGTGGCCCTCGGCAAAAATGAATTGCCCACCCCTGGTATAGAGTGACATTTCATTCAGATATCTTGAGTAAGAGGTCAAGGGACCCCTTTTAAAATGGCCATGCCAGTTTTACCCCCGCCTGTCTTTGGAGCTGTGTTTCGATCCCCTTCCCAACAAGCGGGACATAGTTGGTACCAATGGATTCTTTGTCTTTTTGCTTCATATGATACAGAAAGAGATCGACCCTAGATTTTATTCATTTATAACATAGATTTTTGTTTTTGTTGGAGAAATTAGTATGGAATACCCAGTGGAGACACTCAGCTCGTACAGATTTTGACTGTCATGTTTTTCTGCTCAATGAAACAATTTTACTTGACAACTGAGGCTGCCTGCACAATCACAGCGACATGGTTTTACTATTTGTCTTCCTGTAGAAATTCTTGTCATTCAATATTTATAACCACACCTGTTTAGTCCAGCCTGCAGTAGGTACTGTATAATAGAGACTCTTTTAGAATAGATTGAAATAGAACGATCCCCAGAGTTTTGAGACAAAAAACTGGTCTCTTTCTGACAAAAACAGTCATTTTAATTTCAAATGGGATGACGTTTCTAGCACTGCACAAACTCACTTCAGCACATGCCTTCAAAGACTTTAGTTGTGGCTTTGAGCAAAGTGTGTGTGTTGCATTGTTATTTTGTTAACCACTTTAAAATGCTAAAGTGTTAACAATTCACAGAAAAAATACCACTTATTGTAATCTGATGCCTGTACTGTGTATCTATGCAGGAAAAATGTCAGCTGCTACTGCTTAGCGGTATTGATCCTTACAGTATCTGCACTATAATGTGCTCAGCGTGCCATTTAAATATGTGTTTGCAAATTTATCATCGCTTGCTGTACTGTAATGTGTTGTTAGAAAAACAAGTATTCTTCTCCAGACAATGAATCATGTGGTGACAGTAGTGACTTTACTGTATTTCACCTACTTGAGTTGGGCAGTTAGGTGGACGGGTTGCACTAACAGAAGGGCAGCAGTGGGGGGGGTTCAGCAAAATGTTAAAATCTTCCAACCGGCAACAAAATCATCTCACAAAATGTCAAGAAAGCAGACAATATTCATGTTTTTTAAAACCGTCTTGGTTTGTCTATCCACTGTTCCACCAATCAACAGCTGGTTTGGTTGAAATAACCCATTAATTCACCTAGTTAGAAGTGAAAATATGGCTGCTCTACATGCTGTTCAGTTGCAAAAAACTCAACAAAAAAACGACCAGAGAAAAAAACACAGCCGATGTACTCAGCCAATCGCCGATTGCCAATATATTCGTATAATCGCCCAACCCTACAGCTGTGGTCTGCTCAGAAAACCTCAAACACTGCAAATATATAGAATGTCCCTTTAGTTGGCCAGTGGTACCCCTGGTTCACACAACAACCATTACACAGATATACATAGCATTAGCTGTGAACCTTTTCGATGAATCAATTATTAACCTCTAATACAACACAAATGAAGCAAAATAACCTTCCCAATTGTAGAATGTATTGTATGGCTTGATTGCATTAAATTATGCAGTAGGATAGTAGTAAATTATAAATACTATTTTTAAATAACTATTATTCCAGGACTACAAGCAGAACTATAAGTGTTTCCAAGGTTCAAAATTCAAATCAACCTTCTTCTTCCTGATGTTATTTAGATTTCCTTCTCACGCCTGTTCCCTCCAGAAATCATGTCCACAATCTTCTTTCACCCTGCAAGGAAATTATTTCCTCTTCAGAGTTTTATTGGGCAGAAAGAGGCTATGACAGGAAATTGCAAATCAAAGTCTACAGTTTGATTTACTCTTTGAAAAGTGCTTTTAATTCATTCCTTTAGATAAGACCTTTTCAGAACTGCTGCAAATTACCGTTTTTTTAAAAGTGTTCAAGGGGGTTAATATTGTCAAAAGTACAGTTGTTGACTAAACTTAGTATGGGGAATTGTTGACTTTGGAAAAGCTGTTGTAACTGCAGAATTAGAAATGCAAGGAGGGACTTAAATTCCCCTCGAGCTACCTCTGTAGACAAATAAAAGGACCTCCACAAAAACCAACAGACCTCCCCCTCACACGCAAACAACAGAGGAAATACAAACACGTCTGAAAGGCACCCAATGGGATGACCAAGGAGAGGTTTGGGCATATAAAAGTGATTCCTAAAATGCACCTGCCAGGTTTCCCACACAGTGTAAGAAAACAAATATTGACAAGTGTTGTATCAAATATTTCAGAAACAAGGATGTATTTCCACATCTGGGTCTCTTGCTTAAGAGTAGTTCCTTCATACATACTTTTTTCTTCATTTCTGGAGGACTAAAGATAAGAGTCAATTCAAATGCTGTCATTTGGCAAATGCATGTTTCTAATCAGGAATTAGGGCCTTATTAATAATATGGATGTGATGAGCATTTTCTTCTGGTGATAAATCTTAACAGACATTCACATTAAGCATGCAAATCAAGGGGATGGAATTTGCCAAGAAGTGTGTGGGGGATGAGAGATGTGTCACTAGGGGTCGGCGCCTTTTGTGGAACATAAGACCCATTTATCCCAAATTAGGACGGGTGCGGCACTGGTTCGCTTTGATGTTCCTCTTGGCGGGAGCCTGGGTGGAGTGCAGAAGGGGAAACGGGGCAGATTGCTGATGCACAAACAGATGTTCAATGCTCATCCTTTGAGGTGGTGATGAAACGTTGCCACAGCGAGTCTTTACATCCCACTGTCAGTCAGTTGACACAGAGACAAGGGCAGGGCATCAGTTACTACTTTAATGGTGCTGCATATGGGCTGTTATACCAACAGCCGTAGATTGACCTATATCTGGGCTAAGTTGTGAGCTTTAGTGCATTTTCGGTAGGGGGTCTTAAAGAGACAGGTGCTAAAACGGAGTGTTTCAGACAGCGGGTGAATATAGGTATATTCAGAAAGACTGTTAGTAATGGGTTAAAGTAATTACAGTTAAAGTAATGTTTTTTTTTTAACATTATATATGTAAACATGTTCTAGTAAAATCCCAAAATAGAATGAATCTGAAAATGATCTTAATATGGAACAATGGAGCACACAGTAGCTCGAATCCAACATATGTCTTCTCACCCTCTTTGCACCACGTTTCAACAGGTGTATCTACTGTTGCACAGGTTGTCCTATCAACATCTCTTCAATGTCAAAATAGTTCCTATAATAATGTTTCCTTGTATGCGTCTCATCTGACTGGTTGCCTTTTTTTCTCTTTTACTTCAGGAATATGACGACGACTACGGAACAGCTTACGATGACCAAGAATATGAAGCGTATGACAACAACTACAGTAATCAAGGACAAAAGTAAGTTCTGCTTTGTTATCCAAATTGCCCTTACTATAAGGCATTTAGCAGCACAGTATTGCCAAGAATCATGTTCATGTTGGACATCTCTGCGGCATACAATTCACACACATTTTCTAGGTTGAGTGCCAGTAGAGGAAGCAGCCTCTCTTTCTGTATGTAGAGAGGTGGAAAGTGTTAGGGTCAAGTGTGAAGCACATTCCACTTTCATTCTACAAATTGAAAAGCATTGACTTACTTTTAAAGCTGCACTGATCATAATTTTTACATTACTAATGAATGAAATATACATTAAATACATTGTTTGATAATTATCAGTAATGTCAATATAATGACTAAGTGGATAAAGGCAAATAATATAATCTGTTAAGTTCAGAAAGTCACATCGCTTTACTGTTATATAACCTTTAAAATCAGGAAAAGACAACACTTGTCAATTGAATATTGATGTATCGCCCAGTCCTATAGTTATTCCAAAGAAATATCCCTTGACTTAACAGTTCCCTGTCTTTCAGCTTAATGTTTTGATTTGTTGACTTGCAACTTTATTCTCCACCGCTCCCATGAAACCCTTAACTAATGGCAGGAGGCAAAGCAAAACCGCTTCCTGCCATGCAACTAACTGTTTCTATTATATTGCCCAACCAAATTCTGTCAATAAGGGAAGGCTAAATAACAGAAACACCTCTCTGTATAATGATCATAGAGTTGAATTAACACCTCTCTAAAACACTATCAACAACAAAAAGAGCATTAAAACCTTCCAGAAGGAATGATTTTATTGCAAGGCTGTACATTGCACTAGTTTTAGCTAGGTGCATCTAATAAACTTACTGTACTCACGAGGATTAATCACTCTTTAGAGTTCCTATCAGAGCAAAAACATGACTATGACAGGACTCCAAAATGCTTGAGTGAGTGCACTGAATTAAAAAGGCCAGTTATATTTATGTCTTTAGTCTAGTACTAGTTCATGAGCAGCGTCTGAGGGCAGCGATTTTGCTACAGTCTGGCCATTTGGGCTGGAGAGATTTGAAGTCTTGTGGGATCAGAACAGCTGGATTATGGTGTATTAGCTGTTAGAAGTCATTTCTGCTCATTAAGAGCCCTCTTTTGAAACTCGGAAGTACACTTTTTGTTAATGAGGTATTTTGTGAAGTGTGAAATATTTTAACAGACCTTTAAAGTTGTCTTTTAAGATTACAAAAAAGTGGATTTCAAAGCTATAGTGCGTAGTTTCTGTCTCCCCGATGAGAAATTCTAAGTAATGACCAAAACACTGTCGGCGCAGCCACATGGCGCAAGCCTTGGGTGATCACTTTCCTTTGGGATTTGAGTCCTTCTGCTGAACATGTCAGTCTTTTCTTAGTAGTACAATCACTGACTGAAACATTTTGAGAGCGCTTCTTTGGGTTTTAAGCCATGCCTTCACCTGTTGTCGTCTCCAAAGCTGTATCTTATCTCAATGGCAATGGCTTGAATATAACGGATGTTCATTAAAATAAAATAGTAAGCAATCTTTAACAATCAGATTTAGACAATTTAAAAAAAATTGGATGCATAGCAGGATCTCTAAATCACATATTGTCAGCCGACCCAGTGACATATCACATTAATTGCAGCTCATTACATTAAACGCATTATCTTTCTTTTAATCACCCTTTAAATTGTCTTGCCAAAGGGGCATTTTGCTCAATGTGTTTCTCAGGTCAATGCAAAATAAACAGTCTTAGTGGTACGTTGCTCCATTTACCAGAGGGTCCTGCACGGCTAAATGCAGACTATTGATTTTCTTATATCCAGGGAGCTATCACACTCTCCAAGCCACACAAGGTCAAAGGCTTTCTGGTTGGTTTGTTGGTGTCCCACTGTATTCCATCAGCAAACAGTGTGCTACGTTTATGTATGCCTGACTGTGACACTTCAAAAAAGAGTAATTGTTGCCACATTTAGTGTGTCAAAAATTGGATTGTATTGGCAGCAGCTGGAAAAGATGGAAACAGACGAGAGAAGAAAGAAGAACATTCATCTGTCCTTTGGCTATTGTGAGCACGGTGGTCGATGTTTTCTTTTGTGGAGGTGTCAGGATGTATGTCACCCAGGCGTCATCCATCTTTTGTGCTATCTCTTTTTTTTCTTCTTCTTTTTTTGGAGGCTTTATCACACACACACGTGCACACATCCTCCTCTCCCTCTCTGACACGCCGAGGGATGTATCTTGGAAGTGTTGGTGGCCGGGTGTAGAGATGCTCACTGGGGGGGAACACAGGTCCGCCTCAGGAATCCGCAGCTATTTGTTTTATAAGCAGCCTCGTGAATAATGTTGGGGGTGTTTTGGTGATGGCGTTTGGAGCAGGGGGTGGTGGCACAGAAGAAAAATGGAGTCCCCCATGTAAAGGCTTGAGGCTGGGTCGACTCAAAGAGATTTTCATGTCTGTTGTCTGGTGGGAAACAAAGCAACTAATAGGGCCCAGACATGGAAGCCTGTGCCTCCAGAGACAGCTGATTCACTTATTTCTTCTCTTGTTTCTGTGTCTGGATTGGCTTAAAAAGTTTCTGTTACTGCAGGCTGACATTGTGCATGTTTACAACATAAGCTTGATGAAGTATTTCTGGGATATGGCCAGCCTTGGATTGATTATGGACATGTGTCCATAAATATAAAAAATATTTTGTGGCTTGTTCTCTTTGTTTGTCCATTCTTTTATGGCTGCTTGATTACAGCAAAAATCAGAATCAAGATTATTTTGGTCAATACTGAGATCATGATAACACTCATTGACTTGGAAACATGGTGCTTATATTGCTCTTTGATTTTTTTGACCTTTTTATGATTCAACTGGAAATCAATTACAAAAATGTAAAAAAAGCCATTAGCACAAAGTAACTAAGATCAACTCCGTTGAAAGGTTGTTGCACTTCCACAATCTACTGAAAACTCCTAAATATACAGTAAATTCAATATGAACAAATAATAAATCAGAATAAATTAGACCACAATAGACTAGATCAAATATGTTGTTGTGCACTGCCACGACCGACTTAAAACTCATATATTCAACACTATAGTACTATATTTACCATAATGCAGTCAGTAACTGAGTTAAAATGCAGCTTATGAAGCCAATATTGTAATTAAAAACGATGTTGATTAGAAGTTTGATTGCCCAGCCTTAGTTTGTTTACTGCTGCAGACAGGACATAACAAAGTATATACAACATTCTGAATAGAAGACATTCTGATGCTATTATAATGCTACATTATCTATGTATTTCCTTTGATAATTGCATTGTAGCTACTGCAGTTAATACTGCAACATGATACTGTCTCTCCATAGCTTCCTCTTCACTGACAATCCTATTTAGCTTTATGATGGACACAGGTGCATTATTTTCACCCTGAGCTTGAGGAAATTCATAGTATGTCCCAGCTGAGGGCCTTGAGGAGAGTGTGTGTGTGTGTGTGTGTGTGTGGATGAGAAGTCTCCTAACAATGTTTCTCAGGTCTAAGGAGCTCCCAGTCACCAATCTGAGCTCTGACTGCGTGGCAGGATTTCAGTTGCCGGAGGATAACAAGCAGAACAATTTACAGTCTCTCTGTCACGGTATTACCCCGTTGGCTTATGTTAGAAACAGGCCTGCCATTTGTGAACACGGAGGGACTGGGAGTTTTAAAAGACTTCTGCTCTTGAAAAGATTGTGGTGTTGCATCAGTGGACTTACTGATTTACCTTAATTATCTTGGAACATCTTTCCATATATAGGACTGGGTACTGAAAACAACACTTTTGAGGCAGATACCGAATTGCCTCCTTAGTATCGAGTATCAAAAGATGCCTCGTCATTTAAGGAGCAAATCTCGTCAGCATCAGTTAGCCAATAGGCATGCAGCATGCTTCTATTAAGATCTAATAATGTTTGTGATTGGCTGTCTAACGTTTTACATCATAGAGACACGCAGGAAAAACTCTACGTAATACCTCATAAGACACAGAATTACCAGAAGCTTTGATATTTGTGCAGAGTTAATTGTCCGGCCTTCAGAAAATTATGATTTTGATAATTGACAAAGATATGTTTTAGGGCTGTCAAAATGAAGGTTATAATAATGCAAGTTAATGCTAATTCTTTTTAACGACACACGTTTTTTTTTATGTGTTGAGCGTTCTGTGATTTGGGTCTCGGCACGCTCGTTAGTTTGGTAAATCCGGACGCGTTCTGGTAATTTTGATTTATACGTAAATTGATCTAACTGCCAGTTTAATACTCTTTTTACAGTCTATGGTCACATTAAAAAAATATAAATGCTTGTCAGTAACCGGTCATATAGCCTTGTGTGCTCTGATTAATTTGGCATGCAGTTAACACAGTCATAATTTTGCTTTATTAAAAACTCAGCTCCTGGCTGTTTTCAAAGAAGAAAATAATGAGAGTGACAGATGAACTAGCTTTAAGGGCTGTAAAGTAGTCCAAAACATTATTTAAGTGTTAAATTTGTGCACTTAAAACAGATACAAATTTGCGATTAAGTCACGATTAATTGCAAGTTATCTATGGACAATAATGCAACAAATCACAAATTTAATATTTGAATTGATTGACAGCCCTAATATGTTTATTCAGTGTTTCAAATGAAAACACATGGTGTGTTTAAAACTTAACAAATGCATAGAATGCGTTTTTTTCATTGTTGCAATCTTTTTCTTGCCTGCTTTTGTTGGTACATGTTTGGCACAGTACCGTACCCAGAGGTGGAATCATTGGTATGACTGTGTATAAGACGATACCTGCATTCAATCCTTTTTCTACCCAGACCTAGAAAACAAAGACTATTTGTACGTATGTATTTGTATGGTTGGTTGAGCACGATGCATTTGACGTAGTCAACAGCGCATCAAGATGCTTTCCTCCACACGATGTGTATTGAATGAAGTAAAAAATAAACATGCAGAAGATACGAACCAAACAGGCACCCACTGCTTCGTAGCATTAGTGGTGGTCAGAAAGTCCACAGTTGACTCAGAAAAATAATTAATCCTACTACAAAGAAATCCGTCCATCCATCCATCCAAAGTCATTTTCCTGCATTTTAGTTCAGTTTAAAAAAAAGTATTAATACTTATTAGGAAAATGTAACTAACTATCAAAAGGTAAAAGCATAGATTTGGACAAATCATTCATTTAACCCGGTTGTGCAATGTCCACGACTGGCACTAAAACACAAAGTGGCCTATTTTAACGTACGACGTGAAGCACGTGGTGCAGGTGTGTTTAGGGCGTGTCCCCATCCACTTTTGCTAGTTTGACGGAAGAAAAAAGGGTCTGTGCGCTGGGTACATGGTTCAGAAGGTTTGTACTTAGTGTCTTCATTAATTTATAGGTGTTTTGGGCCTAACATGCAATCAACCAATCAGAGGTTTGCTCCCATTCCCTTTAACAGCCAGGCGCGTTTGTACATTGGAGCATTGCTATTATAATGGAATATTTGCGTGTGTGTGTG